>NW_010518677.1:1056-6990 GCF_000687285.1 Phaethon lepturus | reverse complement strand
ATATGCCATATTTAAATTAGAAGACACACCTATTGTTGTTCAAAGTTCCTTAAATGTACTTAAGCTTTTCATCGCCTCGCGGTCTGTTATTTTAGTACCTTCTTTTCTGCTGGCTTTTCAGAGCTCTAGAAACTTAAAGCACTGCAGGAACCTGGTGCAGAGGAGGCCTTTGCCACCCGTGGCGAGAGCAGCCCGGTCCCGCTGCTGCGCGGAGCATCTTTCTCGCGGTGGGAGGCCCGAGCTGTGGCCGCAGCACAGGGCACGGCCAGGGACCGCAGAGCGATGGAGAGGAGAAGATGGGCAGGGGAGAAGTCACCAAGATTCAGTGACAGCAGAGATTGCAAGGACTGGAACCCAGAGCCATCCTGCAGGACTCCGTGGGCTTATTTTGAATGTGTTCGTTATCCCTGGTCCGTGTGTTATTTATCCCTGGTCCATAAATAGGAATTTTATGGAGCCCACCTCTGTGGAGTGGAGCAAGAGACAATTTGGCAACTGAGAATGATGGGGGGGGGTTGGAAATATGGGTGAGAAAAGGACTGTGTCTCCTAAAAGAAAGGCGACGGCGGAAACTGGGAAGCATGAAAGGAAAGTGATCGGCAAGGAGGGCGAGTGAAAGGGGGGAGGCCCAGCGGCGTGGACGCGCGTGGAAGGAGAAAATGGGAGCTCGGCGGCATGGCATTAGCCGAGCCTTTCTCAGCAAAGGTTCTGCCAGCCAAAACAGCGGCAAGTCTGAAATTGGTTAGGGATTGTTTATTTATTCATACCACAGGATGTAAACTAATATAGTTAAATTCCCCTGGGAAAATAAAGCTGACGACTTTTTTTTTTTTGTGTGTACGTTTAAGAATACGTTTTTCCTTCTTTCTCCTCTTTCATGAAGTTTAAAAGGCTTCAAAGCACCCAGAAAGATTTGCTACTGAATTCCTGCCTCTGCAGGGGTGGGAAACAAGTCATCCCATGGAAGAGTGAGTGGCCAGGACCTTTGGTATCCAGATGTAAGACATCTTCCTATTGATGCCTCATGGTTCATGTTCAGGAATGACTTTTGACTCTTAACCACTATATTTAAAGATTTGCTGGGCAGTAGACATGACTGATATTTATATGAAATTAATCCCCCAGTGCAGGAGGCTCTGTGCTTTCAGGTCGAAATGTGGTTTTGGTCGGGGTTAATTGGAGAAGGAGTATTTACTTTCAGCTCAGGTTTTGCTTCCTTGGCTTCATTTTGTAAGTGTTGAAGGTTTCACCTTCCCAATGCAAAAATAAAATGAAAACAACAAGATCCTAAATTGCTCGCTTACAATAATCTGAATGGAGCTTTATGTGAAATACAAATACTTCAGGGGAAAAAAACCCGAACCTGCACTGAAAAACAAGGTCTGCGGGGTTGCGGAGGATAACCACCCCGCCATGCCGGGCATTCCTCCGGCGCTGCATTCCCAAGCAAAAGAAAAAGTAAAAAAGACGCTTAATTGACCGAGGTCCTGATTGTCTTTTCAGACACCCTTCTTGATGTGGTTGGAGATTGGAACCCTTTTGGAAAGCAACCTGACATTTCATAGCTTAGATATTTCCTCCATTGCTTTTGACTTTCAGGCCTCAATTATTTCCACCAGGAGAGCGTTTGCCAAGCTGATGAAATTGGAAACAGAGTGGATGTTATAAAATACAGGTAGCTCTGGCCGCTGTGCGTGATGCTGCCTCATGTGTTTTTTCATTTTACTTCTCCCGACTCCCTTTAAAGGCTGCAGCATGGCACTGGCCGCGCTGCGCGGGAGCAGCCCCGCTCGCGAAGGGGAGCAGGGCTCCATCAGCCTGCGCCTGTGCCGGCACACGTGTGTCCAGGTATTGCTTTTAGCTTGGTTCCTAATCTGGAAAATTTCTTGCAGTTTTTGCAGGGATAAATTATTCTTCCCGGTTGCAGAGGGAAAGGAGGGAAACCATTCTTGTCCCTCAACAGGTTTTGATGGAAATTATATTCCTGTGCCAAATGATCACTGAAAACATTTTTAAAGAACATTTATGGGGAAAATGTTGCAATTCTCTGGCTTTTTGTACCCTGTTTAACTTTTCGTGGGGATGGAAAATGGTAAACCTTCAATTGACTGCAGCCAGCCTGTTTTACAGCTTAGAAAAACACCTCTTCCAGGGCTCTGCTGTCACACCTACGTGACACAACCGCACTAATACACCCGGAGCTGCTGGAGCTCAGCGCATCTGCAAATTTGGCCCAGATAGTGATGCTTAAATATGATGGACTTCAAATTTACGCTCTCAGGGGCTCTTTACTCCCAACAGTGCTGAGTGAGGCACTGGCTGGGAGCGAGACGGCCAAGGGACCATCTGGACACAAGGGAAAAACAACGGAGTCCTCTGTGCTGACCTCCAAAACAGGAGGTGACGTAGGATCCACTTCTTGGGGCAGCAGCACTTCTCTGCGCCGTCCCCATCCCCTGACCATGCCGAACCCGTCCTGCGAAGTGGCCTTAACCAAATAAAAGATTGGGCTCTGGGTACCTCAGAAAAAGCCAGCTGGGTTGAACGATGGCATGAGCCCACAGCCGGGGCAGGGGTGGGATTGAGGCATCTGGGGGCAACGCTCGTCCCACCACCGCTCGCCTGGGGGTCCGAGAGCTCCTGTTACTGCGCAAGGCTGCGCACGCGGTCCAAAATTACGTCATCTGCAATAATAAGGTGCAGATGCCCTGAAGCGATGGTGATTTGTTTAGACCTGGCAGAGCTGATTACAGGATTGATGGTCCCACAGAGGAGCAATATCTGTCCTCTCTTCTGGGACACGCTGATCAAAGATAGAAGGAGCAGTTTGTCTCTGCCAGCGCTTAAAGCTTGAGGATGTTTCTGTAGGAAGTAGCAGTGGTAAAACATCCTCTGTAACATGTAAACAATTTTTCCCCATTCAGTATGGTAAAAAATAAAAAAGGGAGCTGTGTAAACATCTCCGAGTTGCCCTCGCTTGTCTTTCGCTCCCGAGCCGCAGAGCAGAAAGCTCCGCTCGGGAGCCAGTACGTACTGTAACTTCCTTCTGATCCATGGTCCAGCACAAATACAAAACCAAATCGTATTTCCACGTAATCAATCCGTGTTCTTAGAGAGGAAAAGAGTCCTTAACAGCTGACTAGGAGACCTTGGAGTATAAAAGAGCTCTCCAAACGCACAGGTGTGCCAAAGTACTTCACCAACAGTGTGTGAGAAAGTATTCACATTGTTCCCAAACCATGGGAAAAACATATCCTGTTCCCATTCCTGAAATGTGCCATTCATAAGGCTCTATACGTTCTGCTCGGCGCAGGAACGTGCGTTGTCTCCTTGCACCCATCCCTGCTTTGAGGGCTGGTGATAAACTTTCGCTAGCTTCCGTGCATTGTGCTGCCCTCAACGAGCCGGAGAGCCCGCGCTGCTGTCCTTGTCCTGCTCGGGCGGGGAATCCAGACTGCGCCGACAGCAGCATTGTGCTCCTTCTTTTGGGCTGATTTATATCAGAAAAAATATTGAAGGAAGGTGTCGCAGTGGTCCGTTTCCCACGTGGGTGCTCTGATGCGTGGTGTTCCCCACGGCAATCCTGAGTGCCCAGAGTTACAGAGTGAATGAAGATGGTGAGAGAGGGAAATGAGAAAGACCAGAATAAACTCTGATGGGAGGAAACCATTTCAGTCTGGAGAAGAGGAGGCTGAGGGGAGCCCTCATCGCTCTCTACAACTACTTGAAAGGGGGTTGTGGTGAGGTGGGTGTCGGTCTCTTCTCCCAAGTAACCAGCGATAGGACGAGAGGAAACGGCCTCGAGTTGCTCCAGGGGAGGTTTAGATTGGAGATTAGGAAAAATGTCTTCACTGAGAGAGGGTGGTCAAGCATTGGCACAGGCTGCCCAGGGAGGTGGTGGAGTCACCATCACTGGAGGCGTTCAAAAAACATGTAGACGTGGCGCTTTGGGACATGGTTCAGTGGGCACGGTGGTGTTGGGTTGATGGTTGGACTCGATGATCTTGGAGGTCCTTTCCAACCTTAATGATTCTGTGATTCTGTGATTCTGTGAAACTTGGATGTTGTGGTCACATTTAAATGAACATAATAAGGCAAACAGAGAAGTGACTGCAGAGAAGAATGACAGATCTTAATCGTAGATTAAGACAGATCTTAATCTTTACATTTTTGGCTGACGTGAGAGGGTCTCTACAATTTCCATTTGCAATGTTCTGGAGAAACAGGTAGTTTTCCTTTTCATAAAGAAAAGGTCTGTGCAATTTTTTGTTTAAAAGTACCGTATAAAATAGCAACAACTGAGGAGGAAAACATGGTTTTGCTTTCAGAATTTCTGTTAAAAATCACTTAATTTTGACATTTCAATTACACTATGGGGTCAGCAGCTCACGACCATCTCTCCTTCCTCTGCACAGAGGATATCAGAGATAGCAGTGCTGAGATTCCACTTCAGAGTCATCCCCAAATATCCAGGACCTTTCTGAAACTCTGAGATGTGCCATTCTTAATAGCAATAACATGTTTAGAGCAAAAGAAATTGAAGTGGCGTTAGAATTTGAATGTGCGTGCTACCTCTGTCTTGTTTAAAGAAGTTTTAGGACTTCAGATGAATTCATTGACAGCTTCCAGCTCCTGAACCTTCCCGTAAGGGAAGTGAGAATATACCAGGCAGGAAAAAAATGTGGAGTTTTCACAAATCTGGTTCAAGAATTGCTAACATGGCATCTGAGCATCACTAGACCACCCAGCAGAACAGACGCAAAAGGCACTAAGTCTGAGCTCATGACTCCTTTCTGCGGCATTAGCCAGATCACGTTGGAGGGCGACAGCACGAGGCCAGGCAATGCCCGCGGCAGTGATGGGGACGGACCCGGCGCAGAACCGACGCCGGAGAGCGCGCACCGGGCAGCCAGTGCAGCATGTCATGTGCTTTGATCTGCTGCTGCCAGTTCTCACAGCAGATTTATGGTAACCCAAGCCCCAGGTGAAGCCGTCAGAAAGTGGCTCTCCCGTCCTGGATGGAGCAAGCCAGCCTGGCCTGACTCAAATTTAATCATTCAGATGTTGAAGCCACAATGAGTTCCAGCCTAGGCAGAGTTCATCAGAGGTTCAGGACGGTCAAGCTGCGAATTAATTCCCACCAATACCAGAACTTCCTTAATTTTACAGAGTTTGGAAAAATACTGTAGTGAGTAAAGCCTGGGGATGAATAAGAGTCCTTCTTGTAGACCAGTGGGCGTGTTCGGCTGCTGGAGCGGTTAGTGGCATTACTTACAGCTGACTGAAGCTGTGTTTTTATGTTACAGTGGCGTTTTCCAGACACCGTGTTTTCCAAAACAGCAATTATTTTACTATTGATCATTCATTTCCAGTGATTTCATTGGAAATGCATAATAATACAGCAGCCTGTGTTTTCAAGCAGAAATCACTAATTTTGGTTGTCAGTTTTCAGACAACCATCGTAAAAGTCTACAGAGGAACCAGCTGCTTCCAGGGGCCCGATCACCCACCCTTGAAAATGAGGTGACCATGGTAATCTCCATCACAGTGATTTCTTAAAATCCAGCCTGATGTGGGTGTTGTTGAGACCCTTAGAGATGCTCTGGAGCACGTGGCCGGAGGTGGGCACCAACCTCTCCTTGGCTTTAGCCCCGAATGACCCTGATGCTTGGCTTAGGAAAGGTTTTTTAATTGCGAAGACAATAGTTGCAAACACTAAGGGCAACCGCGAGCAAAGGGACGAGTCCCCCCGCAGCAGAGCTCAAGCCCCACAGCTTTGCAGACCCAAAAGGACCCAACACCAGCTACCCTGTAGGTAACTCTCCCCCGGGGAAGGCACCGTGAGTCACACTTCCACTGGCTGAAGTCGGTAGCCGGAGAGCTGGCGTGTATCGGCTTCCCTTCCCCGAGGGAGCGGCAGGACAGGAACCAAAA
>NW_010518677.1:0-1025 GCF_000687285.1 Phaethon lepturus | reverse complement strand
CCATGCACCGCCAGCGAAAACAGGGACGCGCTTTGTCCCCGTGGCCCTGCGCTCGGCTGCGGCACCAGCACGGGGGTTGCACAACGAGCCTTTAAAAAATACTCTCTTTTGGTGTTTTTTTTTGTTTTTTTTTTTTTAACGTTATGAGAGTCTAAGTGAAAGCAGCAATTTTTTTGTTTTATTTTGTTTTAAACCAATGAAAGTTAATGTTTATAGCAGTCTAGGAGCTGGAAACCCAACTTAAGAAACACTTAAGTTTAGATCTACTTAGTGGTTGGAAAAAACAACTTTTTAAATGCTCCAGCAAGTGGAAACAGCCACCCCTTGTAAACAAACCTTTAGCATTAAGATATTTCTTAGCAGTGGAAAACCTTAACTGCATGGAGACATACTTCTGAAACATTTCGAAGCGATCATAGGCTGCCGGCATAACCACGTTCTGTCAGCAGAGACGTCAATGATCAATGGAGATGAAAGAAGAAAGAGTTTCCATACAGGATGCTCGCTGAATGCTTGTTTCACAATAATTTACTGTATTACACACATAATTCATATCCATATCGGGATCCAGTTCAACACCGCGTTACTCCAGTTCTGCATTTTAGGGTCGGTGAAGTTAAACCAACACAAACAGCAAGGAGTCAGGCATCAGAATAAAAAATACTGGTTGTTTTCTGCAAGTACAGTAAAATTTCCCAGCCGTAAGATAAGCCTGCCAGATATTTTAGTGGTGACCTTGAAAAAATAATATGACAACCTGCTCAGTCGGTGTTTTGCCTCCAAAACCTCATTTCAACCCTGGTCATGTGCTTTGTAGCTGCTTGCCCTGACCCTGGGTTGAAGTGTCCCTGAGGTGAGCTATGTATGGGAATTTTTTTTTCCCAAAGAAACAGTGGAAGTCCCATCATGAGACAATTAAATGCATCCGACTCGCTGTTGGCAGGGAAGTGGCAGGGATGAACTCATAGGTCTTTTCCATCCTTTGTGCTTTAAATCTACCGCCTGGACGGGTCGGTGCACGTACC
>NW_010518676.1:0-13166 GCF_000687285.1 Phaethon lepturus | reverse complement strand
CCTCCGCTCAACTCTCCAGTCTGTCCAGATCAATTGTTTATTTAGGACTGCTGTTACATATTTGAATTTGCCTTTTGTACCCCAGAATTGAATGGGATACATTTCTTTCTGCCTGTCTTTTTCCTACTCTTTTTTTCTTTGTCCATCTCCTCTGTATTACCACTTTTGTTTCCTTGTGCTCTTTGCTCTTTCAAGGTTCCATTTTTCAGCAAATGATTATTTACAGTTGAAATGGGTGACTTTTACTACTAATACAGATCAATTGTTAAAAACCCAGAATGCTTAGATTTTTCTCTCTTCTGTTCTTAATTTAACTGTACTAGTTATGAACAACTGCCCACAGTTGTTACAGCTTCCATTTTTAATTTCTGTTGTATATACATACATGTATGTGTATGTATAAGCATTGCATACATTTGTTAATGAAAACTGTAATGTTAACTTTCTATTCTTTTTGCTAAAGGAACGTGAAAAAAGAAAGCACGAAAGGATTCTTAGTGAAGAACTTGTTGCTGCTGTGACATATCTCAACCAGTTTTTACCCCCAGAGCATGCAATTATATATATACCCTGGGATATGGCCAAATATACAAAAAGGTAGAAAAGATCCTTCTTTGTACTAGTGCTCTTAGCCACGATACAAATAATTGTATGCTACTGAGTGTCTCTTTTCAGTTGAATGTAGATTAGGAATGATGGGAGAATTTTATTAAGGTCTATGGACAGAATAAAACCTCAGCTTTTTGAAGGCATTTTAATGTTTTCTATGGTTTCTTGCCAAAGTGGAGCACGCCTGAAAACTTTGAAAGTCTCTGAAAAGGAAAATTTTAGAGAAAAACAATAAACATTCACTTTTTATTTTGTATTAGTCAAAACACTGCATTTTGTCAGGTGTTCCATTTTAGTCATTGAATTTGAGTTACAAAATTTTGGAAAACAAGAGGTTTCATATCAGTCACTCCTCAATTTCCTCTTTCAAAAAAAAATGAGGGCATTAATTAATGTTACAAAACATTTAGATTATTAGAAGCATGTATCTTAGAAAGGCAAATACGTTCTGTAACTTTTTATTCTATGATTTTGGAGAACAGAATGCTGTACTAAAATCATGTGAAAAGGATTAATGTTTTCCTAAATGTAGAAATGTTTACAAGGCACAAACATTTTAAATCTGCAGGTATAGATTGCTATTCTTAAGTTACACACAACTCGGTTGTGAAGTTCTTTGACCTGCATATGTCTACTGTATCTTATAATGCCAGAAATTCTAGAAGAATGACAAGACTTGTTGGACCAACTTTTGGGTATCTGTAACTGTATTAGTCTGAGCAAAACAATGGAAAAACTAATACTGCTCAAAGGACAGGAATATATTTAATGTTTGTCGATTAAAATTTTATGAAAAAAGCTTTGGAAAACAATCTTTATAAATGTTTTCGGATTACAAGTTGGTTGATATGGTTGGTCATGTAGATGTGACTTTAAAGTTGATGTTGTTTCACACATTTCTATTCTAAAATGGCATTGTGTACAGTTAGGTGCATATTCAATTGTTTGTGTTATGATTAAATAGTCAATCTCAAAATAAGGCTAGATTTCCTTTCAGAAGATATGCTAGGTGCAAGTTCTTGGGGTTTGTACAGAGTGATGCTGATGAAGCTTAGTGGTCTGTCCTATATGGGAAATGGTACTAGGTGATCAAAGGATTCCCCTTCTAGCTTTAAGCCTGAGGTATATTTATATATGTATCCACCTAGTACAGATGTAAAAAAATACCTGAACAAGATTATTTATGCAAGCAAGAGATATTTAAGAATGGAAGATAACGTATGTGTCTGCCTACAGAATAGACGGTTTCAGGAGTACTTGAGAACGTGTTTGCTTTAACATGTAGCTTCAAAGTAAATTTGTTGGGAAGTAGTACCGGTGGAAATGTTCCAAAATACTGCTTCCATCTCAGTACAAGCAATCTTTAAAAAATAAATAATTGTTTTTGTTACTTGAAATGTAACCACTAATAAAAACTTTGAAAATGAAATTATGAGTAAACAGAAGTATATATCTCCAACAGTGAACTAGTGGATGCCCTGATCTGAGCAAGGAGGTGCAGGGCATCACAAAAGCCACCCACAGAAACAAGTGTTAATGAACAGAACAGCATGTTGCAAACAAAATGAGGGAATATGATTTAGCACAATCATATATTCTTTTCTGCCTCGTTCTTATTTTGTGAATCACAAAGTTTGGTAGAGGAAGATTAGTGTGATATAAAAGTCAAGGAGTTTTAGATTTTTTTAAGTCTTAGACTTCTAGTTTACATAATATATTTTATTAAAAAGTAAGCAAAATTGCTCAGATAGTTAGTGTCTGTTTCCTAAGTCTGTTAAATTTAAGAAAACTATAGATGTAATTACTCTTGGATGAATGAAGCTGTGATGTGAGTCTTCCTTTAAGTAATTTTTGTTATTAGAAGACTTTCCAAGCAGTGAAATTTTTTTTTAGTATTAATGTATCTTGACTGTGTATTTTTTTTTAACCTCCTCAGCAAACTTTGCAATGTCCTGGATAGACTGAATGTGATTGCAGAAAGTGTAGTAAAGAAAACTGGATTTTTTGTAAATCGACCTGATTCCTACTGCAGTATCTTGCGGCCAGATGAAAAGTATGTATAATTTAATTGATGCATAATGAATAACATCTATTCCTTGGAGAGTTGTCTGGAATTTCTATGTCTATTACATTATTCCTTATTTTAAGGCTTAAATTAGTATGAAAGAATGTAATTTGTTAGTAAGTTTTAGCTGAAAGCATTTCAGTCAGAGGCAGATGCTAAGAAATGCTAATAACTTGGAAAAGTACAGTTGTGCTGCTGCTGTTCTACTTACAATGAATTCTTACTTCATTATTTGTAACTTGTAATCTATGCCGTGTGTGTTTTGGTTTGGTTTTTTTACCTTGACCAAGGGAATCCTAAATTTGAGGGTAAATTTAACAAAGCAAACAACATTTGGAATTTAATAAGTGGTTTCTTTCGAAGCCATACTAATAAGATAACTAATATTTTGCAATGGATTTTATGGTATTCATACAAAATTTAAAACTTTTTAAAAAAAACAGAAACTGTATTTGCTTAGACTGCTGCAGAAGTACAGTGATTTAATCAGCTGAATTCTCTCAAGTCCCTGAAAATCCAGAATTATAATAACTTCCACATTAAAAGTTCAATATGTTTTTGATTCAAGTTTTCACATTGAGGATCTAATTTATCACTACCCAAATGGGTGTTTGTATTTTATATGAAGAGTGTCCTTGCCTTTTTAGCCTATCTTCGTTTAGAAACAGTCTGAGCTAAAACTCTCATAGGCTCTCTGAGAACTTGTCTTTGCCATGCAATGCAGCAAACATGGTGACTCTAAACTAGCAGGAACAAGATCAATACATGCATGTAATGCTGTGTTTGGTAGAGATAGTCTGATGAGTCCCAAATGTACTATACAGGCTTGCCATAGCAGTGCTCTGGTCAGGCTAGATAACCCTACTAACTTGAAAATACTCAGTAGTTCAGGGGTTACTCACACAGAGCATATGTAATTGCTTCTCCGTCTCAAAATGTATTCATTTCCTATTTATGTTCTCTGGCTCTGGGGTACAGTTAAAGACCTATACAGAATTGCAAGACATGGACAATATATACATATATATATATATATATGTATCCAGCATGTATGCCTAGAATCAGTATGAGAGGGAGATTTAAATCAACCAGCTTGTGCTACAGCGTATGTTATGCCTCTACCTTCCAGTCATTGGCATTGTACCTGCTTCAACTTCTGTGCATTCAAGACCCAATCTAGCAACACTTGCGTTGCTCATACTCCATTGTATGGGGAGCAAAGGAAATAGTTTGTATGGCTTTGGAATAGTTCTACTTTAAGGCTAGATTTTTATTTTTTTCTTTTGCAATGTGTTTTAAATATAACACCTTACTGCTGCATAGAGCTTTCACTGCTTTCTGCTATTCAGGGATATCAATTTTGCTCTGTGGCAGGTTTTTAATTGCCACCTTTTTTCACTGAGCAGGTCGTATGATCTGTTTGTTATATTAAAAAATGATTTGTAAGTCATTCTGTTTTGCTTCTTTCAGGTGGAATGAACTGGGAGGTTATGTTGTTTCCACTGGTCGCTTGCAGGTACTAAAAAATACTTTATTAATTCATAGTTATAGCGATGTAGACCAGAAATCCCAAAGCACCAGTGAACAATTTCACTTAAATACCTGATTGGTGATTCACAGAGTGCTTTTAAATGAATACTTATAGTAAACAACATTATTGCAGTCCATCCCAGAAATCCAACTGGGAAATAGGGCTTAAAGTTCTTGCATGGTACCACAAAACCTTGTGGTATTGGAATTGTATTTTTGCTAGAGATGATCTGAGAAATTATCATATTTTAAACAAGCTTCCATTACTGTTTAGTCTGTAGTATTACCAGAGCAGTGAAAGTTGAAACAGCAGCATTTTAGCAAACTGCATAATAAAATGCTATACAAAAGAGGTGAGGAATAAGCATACTTAAGCCTCGTGACATAGTCATACACATGAAAATGGGTTATTAAAAGCATTTTCACCAGTGCTGGTTATTATTGTTACAATTTCCATTGCTTAAAAAAAAGAAAAAAATAAAACTAGAAACAGTGCTTTCTTTAAGGTCAGAAAAGTGCTGACTAAACTGTAAACCATACAGTACCAGATTTATACCTGAACGTTATGATTATATACTCTGAACACAGGGCATATTCTGAAGAAGCATTAGTTGCTTTTGACTTGCCATTCATAATTCTGTCGTTAGCATGTGACCATTCCTTTACTAGCTGATCAGTGGGATGTGTTTGTTGAGGGCAGATAAACAGCAGAGTAGATAGGATTTGCTGTGTTTTAAAATAAAACATATCAACAGTAGTTAGAATTTTTTTTTTTTAATATTAGTCTTACAGGTTTACCTGTATTAGGGGAATGATTATTTTCTCTGTCTTTCAACTTTAATCATGTGAGGTAGTCACTGTTGGCATACATGTAAGCATTTGGATCACAGTTCATCTCGGAGTAGACATCTTGTAAGACACACCCAAAAAGTGCTTCTTTATTAAGGCAATAAAAGTTTAGTTGACTAGCTTGGGTGTAGCCAGATGTATTCAAGCAGAAGAATCTCCCATGCTCTTACATTAAAATGTGTTTCTTGCAGCTGTTCATATTATAAAATAACTTTGTGTGCATTATGGAAATGAAGAATGGCGGTGCAAGCAACATAAAAGAGTATGTGCGTGACTGTGACCTTCACCAAAATGTTCATTTGTGTTGCTCCAGATACGGAAAGCTTAAAATATAAGCACTATTACAGTAGAACCACAGCAATTTAGACGTGTGCTTTATTTTTTGCCATAGTTACAGCATACTTGAAAATAAGGCCCTCTTCACTGAAATGACATGAAATAACAAAATAACTGAAAAGCTTTTCTTTTTAGAGGCAAGTCTTCAGGGCTGTCTGTGAGTTGAGAGATAGATGCAGTTTGTGTGATGACAAGAAGCAAGAGTATTTTGAAAGCAGGCATTGCAGCAGTCTGATGTAGCTTGCTAGATATTAATTGCTTTTTAACATTTTTTAGATATGTCTTTCCTCAAATTTTTGTGAAGTGACATAATTTAAGATTTGACAAGTCTTGGATAGTAGGGGGGAAAAAAAATCATGAGTGTAATAATTTGTTAATCCAAATAAAAAATTTTTCTTAATTGCTTTACCAGACTGGAGTTCTCCGAACCAATTGTGTGGACTGTTTAGATCGCACTAACACAGCCCAGTTTATGGTGGGAAAATGTGCTTTGGCATACCAACTCTATTCATTAGGATTGATTGATAAACCAAATTTACAGTTTGATACGGATGCTGTTAGGTAAGATATATTAATAAAGTGTATCATGTTTTTATTTTTTAATTTTGTGTCAAGAGATTTAGGAAAATTATGTCTTCTACATATGTCTATGTAGAAAAAAGTGTAATTCTTCCTATTGGAATGATGGTGTTTATTCATCTAAGTTTAAAACATCTTCCGTACTTGAAATCTTCTTGAGAAAATCCAGTCATGCTGAAAATTTGGTCTTCTGGAAAAGTGTGTTAATCAGGCTTCTTACAAGATAACTGCTTGACTTCATTCTCTTTATATGCCTAAACTTAAAAGTAAGAGTTTTCCTTCTAAATAAATGTAAAAAAAAAAAAACCAACCCAGTCGTTCACACTTACTTCACTTGCTTGAGGCAAAATGCTGTTGAAAAATGAAAACTGAAATAAGTACATGCTTTTATGGAGAATGACAAACTGATATTTGTATAGAAGTACAGCTTACCTTACTATTTCCTACTTTTCCTCTGGAAAAAATCTGTGCTTTTTGATTTACTGAAGAAAAGTTTTCAGCAAATTTGTTCTCTCAGATCAGGTATCAGCAATACTATTCAAGCATCCTCAAACCATTTAAGAAAACCCAGCATTTAAATGGAAATGCTTTGGTGGTCAGTGGGAACTAAGCTACTTAACTTGTGAATATGCTTCAGAAATTAATATAAGAGTCCTTGAGGTCATGTGTTTTTATTCCTTAAAGTTGTTGTCCTGACTGTGAAACTTACGACTTCATTGCTGGTTTTGACTAGTGGTTTGATAGTTTTGGAACATGGAGACATAACTTGCATTTCAGAAAAGACAAAGTACTCTGTCTGCCCTCCCCTTTACTCAAGACATACCTTCAGCTCCTCTTCTTTCTCCCATTAGCTTCTAGCACTTGCCTGGTGGGAGGAGTCGGTATGTGCCACAGAAACAACCTCACTTGCAGCATGTTGGTTCACTGTGCAATCCTGATGGCCAGGGAGAGCACCCACTGCCTGGCTTCCTTGATGTGCTAGCAATACCTCTCACCCACCATGGCCCAGCTGCTGGGTGCTGCATGTTTTACTCTGAGAGCAAACAACTACTGCTGCAAATACCGGTTGCTGTGCAGCCTCCTGGGGACTCAGCAATCAGGACTCTTGGGGCCTAACTGGAGGGGATGAGGAGGTGGACACGTCTCTTATATCCACTCTTTGTGATATCCTCTACAGCTACCACTTACTTCAGCACCTCAGGTCATAGGCCTGTCTTTCCTTAGGCTTTACTACTTCCCTGGTTCACACCCTTATTTTGGGAGCCCAGGTTTCCTCTGTTACTTTCTGCTGCAGTAGTCCCATGTCTCCTGTCTATCTTCTCTTCCTTCTGTTTCCTCTCTTTGCCCTAGCCACCCAAATATCCATCTCCTATCATCATATCTGAAGATTATAGTAGTTGCCTTGTCCCTGATTTTCCTGATACCTTGTTTCTCATTATCAGAAATAACGTGGCCAGCAGGAGTAGAAAAGTGATTTTCCCCCTTGTACTCCGCACTGGTGAGGCCACACCTTGAATACCCTGTTCAGTTTTGGGCCCCTCATTACAAGAAAGACGTTGAGGTGCTGGGCCATGTTCCAAAGAAGGGCAACGAAGATGGTGAAGGGTCTAGAGCACAAGCCCTGTGAGGAGCAGCTGAAGGAACTGGGGTTGTTTAGCCAGGAGAAAAGGAGGCTGCGGGGAGACCTTAACACTCTCTACAACTACCTGAAAGGAGGTTGTAGTGAGGTGGGTATCGGTCTCTTCTCCCAAGTAACTAGCGATAGGATGAGAGGAAATGGCCTCAAGTTGCGCCAGGGGAGGTTTCGATTGGATATTAGGAAAAATTTCTTCACCAAAAATGTTGTCAAGCATTGGAACAGGCTACCTAGGAAAGTGGTTGAGTCCCCATCACTGAAGGTACTTGAAAGACGTGTAGCTATTGCACTTGACATGGTTTAGTGGTAGACTTGGCAGCGTTATGTTGGACTTGATGATCTTAAAGTTTTTTTCCAACCTAAATGATTCTATGGTTATCTCTGTGAAATGTAGCTATTATCCTGGCATAAAAGGTTACTTTTATCCAGACAAGATTTGACTTATTTTTTTCTTCCCCATTGCAGTAGGTGTTTGCCTGTCTGAAACAGATTTTGTCATCTGTTAAGACTTGTTTCTGAATTACTGAATTCAGATTAATTAAAAAATCCTGCTCCATAATGCAACAAATTCTGAAGATGGTATTTTTCTCCATTGTGCAGTCTTTCACTTTGACCTCCTACGCTTTTGTTCCCTGCATTGTCTCACATCGTGTATCTGCTTCCTGCTTACTCTGCCTCTTCATTTACACTATTCTAACTGCCCAAACAGGGTAATCTGTAGCAGTCTGTCTTCCTTAATTTAGCTAACACGTCTGAAAAACTAGCTCTTTTCATCACATTCTTTGACTGTCCTTCTTATAATTCTGATTTTTCTCTTATGGTCTCACTGTCTGGCTACAATGCAGAATTTCTGTTGAACTAGATTTCTAAGTCAGCATTTTATTTCAGTTGGCCATCCTGAAGGCTAAAGAAACCATGTGTCTTCAACAGTCTGATTTTGTTATTCTGTCTTGGAAGTTTCCTAGACAAAGTGTATCTTAGCAGCTTGTTTTATCATACGTAGTTAACTTTTCTCTCTGCAGAAGACTAGTCTTTGACTGCAGGCTTATATTTTGACGCTGTGGAAGAATAATTTAATTCTACAAGTCCTTTCCAAATTAAGTGGATCAAGTCCTTAATGAATTTAAAGTTGTCTGCTTTCTATGAACCTTTATTGCAAGGTCATTGGAGCTCTGTTCATCAATCCCCCCATGGCTGACTGGGAAATTTTTGAGAGGTATCATCCTTTTTATCTGCCAGTTTTTGTATTCAGCCAGGTTTTTAGCTTTTAGTTGACCAGCATTGCTGTCTTTCCCCTTGTGTAAACAAAAAACAACAAAACAAAACAAAATCAAAAACCCAAAAGACAAACAAGCCAACACACCAAACCCAAAGAAACAAACAGGAGATTCTCATACATGGTATCATGATCACTGAATAATTTGTGTGGAGGCAGGTGGGTTTTGGTTTGTTTCTTTTGTTGTCTTTTGTTTTGTTGTTTGTTTTTTTTAAAGTTACTAAGCAGATGTTTCCTCCTAATTGATCTTTCTTCTGGACAACTATTTTGTTTTTACAGAAATTGATTTGCTGCTCAGATAAGTGTTCTTGATCCAGAACCTTTTGAGGAGGACTTCAGTCAGATGGTTGCTGGGTTACTTACGTAGTGTATCCCTTTATTGGAAACTTTCTTAAGGGAATACTTTTGTTTTGTGGGTTTTCTTTCATTTTGTTGTTGTGTTGTTTGTTTCTACCCTCCTTCTTAAGGACTTGTCAGGTATTACAGTGTACCACATGCAGATGCCTGAGTTACTGTGTCTTGCTATACAGATATGAAATACATTTCCACAGGTTTGGTGGTTGGGTTTCTTTTTTTTTGTTTTGGTTTTTTGCCTTTTAACTAAACTTTAAGCCTCTTTTAGCAAGACGTCATGCTTGTCATTGTCTTGTTCAAGCAAGGCCATAGACCATTTCTGAGAAGCAGTTTGCAATCTGTTGTCTTTCAGACTGGTTGTCATCTCCTTAGGACAGCCTTCTTTTCTGAGGCTGTTGTAATTATTTTTGTCATTGATAGAGTGCTTCTTGATAATTTTTGCTATTTGGACTGTTCTCAGTTTGCAGTTTACTGTCAACTTCTTGATGCTAGAGGACTGCGTTGCTTTTAGCCAGGTCTCCTTGTTCATCTTAGCAGCCGTCTTCTTATATCATGTTTTTCCAGCTCCAGCAAATGGTGTCTGACTGCCATTCACATTTCTTAAGTCATGTTTCTTTGGTTTGTGCCATCTTTATTTTAACTAGAGAGAATTTTTGAAAGTTATGCTAACTTTATTCCCAGCGGGCTTGACAGAAAACATAGCCTTGAGTTATTGATGTGTTCTGTCTCATTTAGTGTATCTAAAATACTTTCGTTTAACTTTAGTTTGTGACGGTATGTTTTCTCCCTGCAGACTAGTAGGACACGTTAATCTTCTCCCTGAATCTACAGAAGTGTATATTGTGTAGAGTGAATGCATTCTGACATATTATAAATTAGTGAATATCTTACAGTCTAATGCTTCTCAGTAATTATTCGATCTGAATAAAATTTCCACATATTTATCTGAATAAAGAATAGAGACATAGCTTTAAATTTCAGTGTTTGTAAGCTAATAGCATGTTTTAATGAAATACTTGGTTTTTTGTAAACCAGCAGAAGTACTTAGGAGAAGAAAATGTATCGCTTGTTAAACAGAAAGACTTCATTATTACAATACTTTATTACTTTTTCTCTTAAAAAAGTTTTCAGCACTTTGATGGATGACACATTTTGGTTTTCCTTCAGACTGTTTGAGGAATTATATGAAGATCATGGAGATACACTTTCACTGCAATATGGAGGTTCTCAGCTTGTCCACAGGGTAAAAACCTATAGAAAGATAGCTCCATGGACTCAGCATTCCAAAGATATTATGCAGACACTCTCAAGATACTATAGTAACGCTTTCTCAGGTAAATATAAATTAAAGTGCTTTCTTTTAAGCCATTATTTAACAAGCATCTCACTTGTGATGTTTCAATAATCCATACTATGATCTTATGACAGAGATCCTCTATACTATAATTTCCAAATAATTCAGTAAAATCTGATGGATATCAAATGGGTATTCTGATTTGATTAAGTATTTATATCCTATGCAAATGCATGTTGTAGCATGCAGCCTTATTTGATAAAAGTTAGTGAACTGGTGTAAGAAGTATTTAGAAAATGTACACAGGTTGCACTGAAACTGCCAGTGACATTTGTAGATCTATAGAGAAGCACATAGCTGTTACAGAGGCGTTAAAGTGATGGACATGCAACAAATATATGGAAACTGGTAAATTTAAATCTAAATACAAGTAGAAGACTTCAAGTGGAATATTTCCTATGATGTTTCTGGGGACTTCAAACAAAAAGCAAACTCCGATGCATGTAATTGTTTTGTATGACTAGAAGCTACTAACTGTTGAATCTGTGGTAGAAAAGACAAAATTAAATTAAAAAAGCAAGGTTTATTAAGTAAATAAGCTATTTTTTGAGTTAAATAAGTTGTGAAATATTAGCTTACTCCTTTACTAGCTCCTATCAGTAACAGATACTGTTCTGCTTTGTTCTGGACAACATTGCTAAGAGAAAGCCTCTTTGAAAAATGCTGAGCCATACCTTATGCAAAATAATTGGAAAAAAATGCGTAGTGTTTTTAGAAGTTACGAGAAAGATCTAAAAGAATTATCAAAGACAAATTATCTAAGACATGTCAGGATGACAAACATTGAGTGCTGCTGTGTTCTAAATATTGTTTCTTTCCCACAAAAGCTGCATAGCCAGGGAAGGAAGTTGCGGGTTTTTTTTTCCTAGTAGACTGCAATTATTTAGAAACTATGTGAATTTTAAGATAGTGAGTTCGACACTGGCTAGAAATACTTCAGTAATCTGTAGTTTCTTTGACCTGAAGTTATTGCTTTTGTTAATGACAATTATGTGTATGTAACAAAATGTGAGAGCACAGTGTTTAAAGTACTGTTTCTGAATGTAGTTAATGTAATTTGTGTATCATATTTGCCCAAGTCAAATGAGAAATGGAGAGCTTGTTTATTTCAGTGATCTGGCCTCTTATTGTTTGCAGTGGCAGTAAGGTATGGCTTCATCAATTCTTAGGACCAAAAGGGAGCGCACTTGCAGTATCACCTGTACTGCTAAGTACAAGATGGAACAAATCTCTGAAGCTGTTCACTTTTACGCCAGCCTCCTAAATGATGTAGGTGGAAGCTTGAGCAAAGTTCTAGATCCAAGTTTGGGGTTGTGGTCTGCTTGCAAGGATAGTCAAGATATGCATGTGTTTTTGTAATAAAAGAATTTGTTCTGAAAAAGATGTTAGAAAAAGGAGAAAGAATACAGAATGAAAAAAGCCCATCTTGTCACCTAGGGGAACTTGTAGCTGAGTACACAAACAGATGTTAGTCTTTACTGAAGTCAGTACAAAAATGAAACTTTCATAAAGGTGGTGCACACTTTCCCCAATTATGGTTTTGGTATTTGATCCCATTTGAGCCAAATATTTTTTGTGCTTTATGCATTCATTGTGTTTGAAGATGGTATCATTGAAACATTGCATTCAATGTTGTATTTACTGCATTTTTAGTATGATATTTTAAAAGATTCATTTCAGTGAAATTTAAAGGTTCACTGTCCAATACTGCTTGTTCAGGTGGCATCTGCAAACCTGTTAATGTGACACATTGAGAGAGATATTTTATTCTTGAAGCTTTCTCAGAAAGCAGAGATAAAGGAAGTATTTTTAGAAGAAGATTCTGATTTGCTATACTGCACTTATTGTTACTATCCATCACATATCCTTTAAAATGCAAATAAAAATCTGAGGGCTAACTCGTTCATGAGCCAGTGTTTCTTTGTGTTTCTGATCTGAGAAACTTTTTTTAATCCTTATGAATTTTATGTACCAGTAGTAAACAGACACAGAAAATTTTAATGATTTGCTTGAAGTCATACAGTATATCAGATTCAGAACAAGATTACAAGTGGCATGCTAACAGTGCCTCGTAAATAAATGACTTAGACAAACAGAACAAGTGTGGCTATTGTAAAAAATACATGATTCTAAAAATAATTTACACTTTCAAGAAACTGGTTTAATCTGTTGACCTTTGGCTCTTAGGGTAATTGGGGAAACACTGTCACAGGTCGCCCAGAGAGGTGGTGGATGCCCCATCCCTGGAAACATTGCAGGTCAGGTTGGACGGGGCTCTGAGCAACCAGATCTAGTTGAAGATGTCCCTGCTCACTGCAGGGGTGTTGGACTAGATGACCTTTAAATGTCCCTTCCAACCCAAACTATTCTGTGATTCTCTAATCACGAAGTTGTACAGATGAGAAAAAGTAAGACCTGTATCAGATAAGTGACTTGCCTGGAGATGCTGATCCCGTAGATGAGACTTGGACTTTGTCAGAAAGATAACTTTGAATGCAGTTTCACCCTAGTCCATGATATGTGGCTTAGCTTTTCTGTAGGTTGCCTATGTTGTGGTGAACGGCGTTAAATCCGGCTG
>NW_010518675.1:0-7006 GCF_000687285.1 Phaethon lepturus | reverse complement strand
GGAATCCAGCGCACAGAACTTGGGCATCTTGTAGCTAATACAACGCACCCCACTATAGGTCTGTGCTGAGATTTTGCTGCCTGCTTGCCAGCTGTTCTGAGTTATGATACAGCCATGACTATAGAAAAAGGCTGCCTATGGCATAAGGCTTCTGAAATGAGGATGAAGAATTACCCTCCCAATAAAAAAATGCTGATCCCGTGCTTGCTCAGGCTTATTATGAGATTGTCAACACTGTCGGCAAGAAAGTAAAAAAAAAATTTTTGCTTACAATGAGTACCTGTTTGTTTCTTCTGGTCTCCTGATATCACTCTTTTCCTCTTAGAAAGGACAAATGTAGTATTTTGATGTGTGTGAGACATGCAGTTGTTTTATAGCTGTGCGTTGTCCATCCTGTGAATGCAGATATGTTGAGAAGCCATCAGGAAACGCTCAGTGTTTTCCTTGTGCCTGCTGCCAGTGTCTGGCTGCACAGCAGCTCTGGACTGCTGTTTCACTGACTGGCTGCAGCCTCCGGGAAGGAACAGAAACTGACTAGAGTAATGATCTTGTGGGGGTGGTATGTATTAGCAGAGGTTCTGAATTGTTTTTCTGGGAAAGTCAATGCATAAATGGAGAAATCTATCAGCCCAACATTGCGTACAAAGTACAAATTTCCATGAGCATATGCACAAGAGTATTGGTCACAACAAGAAACAGTAGTGTTCATGCATCTACCTCTTGAAATAAGGTGCTTCTCTTAACTCTACAGATACAAATGGTAGCCGTTGATAACTTGGTGCAGGCTGTGTGGTATAAAAATGTCTTTATATAATTGAGGATGCAGCTGAGAAAAGTGTTAATGCACTTGAGCTAGTGAAGAACACAGAGTTCAGGGAAATGTGAATGCCTTTTATGCAGATAAACGAGACACCTTTATATACCTGCCTTTCTCTTGGCACTCTGTCAAATACCTCTCCTTTTTCTTCTCTTTTCTTTCCTTTTCCTTTCCCTGGCTTTTCTTTTCTTCCCTGCTATTTCATGTGTGAGGAACCCCCTCCATTAAGCTATGCAGGTTACAATACACTTATAGCAAGGATCTGAAAGAATTTGACTCAGGTGAAAGTGAAGATTTGAGATGTGTGGTGATGTATTGTGGAGTATGTGACTTTTTCTGACCCGACTGATCCATCTCTCATGCTTGCTCTGGAAAAAAACTTGTATTTGAGGAACAGGTGATGTCTTGTAGGGCTACTCCAGTCTGCCCATGCAGAGTCATTTTATTTTACCATGGTTTTAAAGCTTTTAAAGACTTCTTTTTTCTTTGTGGTTTTTTTTTTCTCTTAGTTTCTTTTCTTCCCAAAAGAAAAACAAAAACAAAACCAAAAACACACCACATTTGGTTGTGATCAAAAATCTAGGGTACTTGGAGACTCTGGAAATATTATGTGTTATGCTTGGAGGTGTGCTAGTTTGTATCCACACCATAGGATGGTCTGAAGTGACAGAAAGCTGAAACTCTGTGGCTGCAGGCCTGTATATCTACAGCAATTGCCAATGACAATGAGAAAACAAGATTTTGGCAGAGGCATTGCTAATAAGTATAGGAAACTTCTTTAAGGGATGCTGGTATCTAATATATGGACATTTTTATTCAGTTAGATTTTACAAGAAACGGTCCCAGATTTTTTGACCAAAATTACCTTGTCATACTGATAACATTAATGCTATTTGGAAATTACAGAGTTAAATGTAAATAATCTCATAATCATGTGTATGTGTGTGCACTTGTGCACATACATGCTCACATGAGTTTTTTTACAAGTTCATATATATATGCATGCAATTACCAGTGTATCCATTTGAAAATTTTAACAATTCTTTGTCAAATAAGGTGTATCTGACCTGTCATAACATTATAATAAAAATGAAAAGAGAAAAATGAAAGATACAAATCCATGCATATCACAAATATATTAAGCATAAAGCTATAAAATAATTTGCAATACTTCATGGATAAGGAAGGAAAAATAGGTTTGCTGTCTAAAAATTGATACTTACTCTAAGATTAATATTAATCTCACATCATTTCAGCTGTCTAAAATTTGTGTGCCTCATCAAAACAAGTAATGTAAGTTTGTCTCATAATCAATACAGTAAGAAAGACAATTCCAAAATTTTATTGATCAGCAAAATGTGTCTTAGGGTAGAAAAAAGTTCCCTTTGGACACTTTTTCTTTTAATGAATTCTAGAAGATTCTGTGAAACTCATCTATATGACTTCAGAGACCTTAGGTGAATTCTGATTGGGGAATTTCATCTGTTTCTAATTCAGTAACTTTTCAGATCCAGATGTGGGTGATCTAAGGCATGTTGTATATTGATATTCATTTTTCTGTTCTATTTCAGATCTTACTTTATGTAATGCTAAAGCTGCAAGGTACTGTATTTCCTTAAATTCCCCAAAGTCACTATATTTTTGAGGCATCTAGCAATTCCTTAGTTTAATGTGTTTCTGAAAACTCTCAATGTGATGTTTAGTTTGAATTCTATGTTTTGAGTTATTTTTCTGCTTCTTTTAACCCAAAGAATTTCCTTTGTTGTGATATTCAGAGGAAAATTGTAAGATTCATTTTAACATCTTCAGCTTTTTTTCTTCCCTAATACATCTTATGACATATTCAGCAAACAACATCACTGTGGCCAAGGGGCAAACGTATCAGCCATTTTGGAAAACTCCAAAGTCCTCTCACATGTTTCTAGGCCCTCATCCAACAAAGCACTTAACCACAGGTTTAACTACCCTGCTGGATGATGTCCATAAAGCACAGGGGTTGTCACAATCTATTTAATAAAAGAATGTCAACTATTTTGAAAATGCTGCAAACTTACTTTGTTCTATATTTGGTTGGTATTCTTGCAGTGGATGTGCCTTTCCATACTGCCATCTCAATACATGTGAAAACCTAAATCCTTCTGAATTTAACACAATAGAGTGGCTTAACTGAACCTGTAGCCCATTCTGAAGCTAGATAAATTCAATTCACAAATAGGACATACACATTTCGTTAGAGGGTGCAATTAAATATTAGACAAAAATTATTGGTATCACCTGAAAGTTTTAAAACAGGATTTAACATCTTTAACAGATGTCCAAGATATATATAATGATATGAATTCTTCTTTCTAACCTTAAGTTCAATGAATTTACATTGGAAAGTATCACAGTCTGTTGAAAAGATAGGGGGAAGGGAGGGGAGGGGAAGGGGAAGTAAGGAAAGGGAAGGGGAGGGAGAAAACTCTCCACCATGGCCAGTCAGAGAAAACAGTGATGGAGTGCCCACATGAGGGACCTCTCCTGGGCAATCTCTTTCCCATGCAACCAGTGATAAAGATGATGTTCACCATGTTTTTCCCATAGCCCTATATATTTTCTCCAGGATCTGCTTGAATTCCCTATGGGTTGTTCTGTTTATGGTGCTGTGATGGCTGACTGGAGCATGCTTAGTCAGGTCCAAGTGTTTCATGCTGATAGGTTGCTAAGCCTTGTGCAGGTGTATTATTGGCTAATACCTGGTATTTAAATGACTGTTACGTGCTTTGTTATTCAGTAACATACGGTTTTCATCTAATATAAACTAAAACCTCCAAAACAAGGGTTGAGAAAATTGAGAGTGGGGCGGAGATGATTCTCATACTGCTTCTGATTATAAAAATTCTCCCATGAGAATCTATCACAAATACAGTATGAGGGCTTGGATGGCCAAAATCCAGCACCCTGACAGAAACAAGGGAAAAATGCTACTGCAAAGTCTTTGGAAAAACATTGACACAAATGCTTAGGTCAATAGTTAGAGCCACTGAAAAGCAGGTTTACAGAACTGCAAGTGGAACACTCAGCATTACAAAGGTCAAGTTACATAAGGCACTGTGAAACATTATTAATTGAGATTTCTTTCTTTGACTGGATAGAAATAAAACCATCATAGTAACAATCGATTTTTCCTAAGATTAATGTCTTAAATATTTCAGGTGAATTGCATCCTAAACTTGCCTATTCATTTTCATGGATTCTCAGATTGCTATAAATCACTGAGATCGTAGATGCCCAAGTTGTAGATATCTTAAAGTGCTACGTGACTGGCCTGAATCCCACTTTTAAGACAAAACCCAGTAACAAACCCATCAAAGTAGATAGTGAAATGGATTGAAAACTGCCACAACAGCAGGGCCTAGAGGGTGGTGATCAGTGGCATGAAGTCTAGCTGGAGACCAGTAATTAAAAGTGTATCGCAGGGGTCAATGATGGATGCAGTCCTGTTCAATGTCTAGATTAAGGATCTGGATAATGGAGCAGAGTGTACCCTCAGCATGTTTGCAGACAGTGCCAAACTGGGAGGAGTGGATGATATGACACAGGTTTGTGCTGCCACCTGGAGTGGCCTCAAAAGGCTGGAGAAATGGGCTAACAGGGACTCTATGCAGTTCAAAAAAAGGAAATAAAAATTCCGGCATTCCCAGTATGAGCTGGGGGCTAACCAGCTGGAATGCAGCTTCACAGAAAAGTCCCTGGTGTACAATAAATTAAACATGAGCCAGCAATGTTCCCTTGCTGCAAAGAAAGCTAACGGTATCTTAAGTTGCATTAAGAGAAGTGTTGCCAGCATGCTGAGGGAAGTGATCCTTCCCCTCTATTCAGCACTGGTGAGGCCACACCCACAGTACTGTGTCCAGGACTGGGCTCCTACCAGAGACGTATAGACATACTGGAAAGAGTTCAGTGAAGGGCCACAAAGGTCATTAAAGGATTGGAACATCTCTCCTATGAGGACAGGCTGAGAGATCTGGGACTCTTCAGCCTAGAAAAGAGAAGACTGAAGGAGGATTTTATCAATACAAATGTATTGATAAGATCTGTACACAAAGTGTACAAATCCTCTGAAAGAAGGGTGCAAAGAGGCAGGCTTTTTTTTGGTGGTGCCCAGTGACAGGACCAGAGGCAATGGGCACAAACTGAAACACAGTGTGCACCATCTGAACATCAGAAAACACTTTTTTACTGTGTGGATGACTGAGCACTAGCATAGGTTGCTCAGGGAGGTTGTGGAGTCTCCCTCCTTGTAGGTCTTCAAAATCTGTCTGTACATGGTTGTGGGCAACTGGCCCTAGGTGGATCTGCTGGAGCAATCTACTTGGACCAGATGACCTCTAGACATCCCTTCCAATATCAACTATTCTGTGATTCTATGTAAAAAGCATGTAGAATGCATAGTGAAAGTAATAGTAATGGAACTGAGTAATGACAAATAGGAAACAGCTGTAGAAATTGTGCAGTAAAGGGAATCTATATGGAAAGCTTTATAATGAAGTACGAATAATGATTACGGAAATGAAATTTTTTTAGGGAAAGGAGTAAGAAATGTATATTATATGTGCCAGATGTAATGCATGTTATAATTTAGATGATGAGAAAGCAAAGGTAAAAAATAAAGAGATAATGAAAATACTTAAGGGTCAACATTGCATTAGAACACTTGAAACAAATTTATGTGGATTTTAAAAAGTGAAAAGGTAAAGGTCAGATAGATAAGTTTGTAATAGTATAAAGTTTAAAAGAGGATACTATTAGATTTGTAATTTTATAGGTCTCATCCACTATGTTTGTGACAT
Source organism: Phaethon lepturus (assembly GCF_000687285.1). Classification (NCBI taxonomy): domain Eukaryota; kingdom Metazoa; phylum Chordata; class Aves; order Phaethontiformes; family Phaethontidae; genus Phaethon; species Phaethon lepturus. The sequence continues at coordinate 1,357 of NW_010518675.1, read as the reverse complement.
AAAAGTAGAAAATGCTTTCAAAATGCCATTCCAAGCAACAAACTTGGCAGCTGGAGAAGTTAATATTAATGTGTCAGGAATCAGAACAAGCCAAAGAAAGCATAGCTGTGGCTAAAATACTAAGGCTAGACCATCAGGGACAAATAAAGACAGAAACTTAAGACATGCACAGAGAAAAGGAGAGAGAGAAAATAAAAAGGAAAAATTACCCCCAAAAATTTACCTCTGTTTTAGTGATTGTAGTTCATTCGTATAGAGCACATCTTCCACTGAAGTCTTACTTGAAAAGAATGCATTTTCTACATTCCAGGATCAGTCTGCAGAGTAATACAGAAAATCAAGAGGTTGCTTCCTGATCCAAACCAAAAAGCTAATAAACAAACAAACATGCAAAATGTGAATGTCTTTGTTATAACTGATGGACTTCATTCTTACTATGAAGGTAACAAGCATTCATTGTCCAGCCTCTAAGATCTGTGCCCACTTCAGAAATCCTCACCTTGTGTAATGTGACAGTGCTTCAGTTAAAGCACGGAATTCCTCTTTTTGGGTGACATAGGATGACAGAGAATATTTCTCTCATCTACCCTATACAAAGACAATGTTCATAGTAAATTACACTTAGTTAATAGGCAGGGTACTTAAGATGGCTCTATGTGACAGCTCAGTGATCACTGACAGAGTTCATCACTGTAGAAGATGTTGAGCTTAAGTAATGTCTAAGGAAAAAAAATACAAAAAAAAAAAAAAGATAATGGGAACACAGGTAAAGAAGAAAAACAACAATAGGGAATGGGCCAATGATATAAAGTTTTCTTTTCCACAAGAAAAATTAAAGAAAAAAAATGTAAGTTAGAATGTGGGCCCTCAGACTTGGAAGAACCATGGATAATTAACCTTAAACAGAGACATAAGGAGAAAGATATAGACCAATGGCAGCAAAGAGTAAGAAACTGATAGATCACAAATGGTTAAATACTGTAATTGACTTGACAGTAGAGTGAATTCAACAGTATAATTATCCAAATATCATCCTCATGTCTTTAAAATCCATTTAAAAACTATGGTAAGGAAACTTGTCTCCTATAATTCTTACTGACCTAAAACTTACTGTACTGTGGAAAGATTTCTTTGCAATTTGTAAATTCATGATAATTTTTTTTTTAATATCAGTAAGTAATCATTATGGTTGCCATAATACAGAACTTCTTTGGGTTTCTTTTTCCAGGGTCTTTATTTGAATTTTCAGCTTAAGTAGTACTGCAGTATTGAAATGGAATTGAAATTGCTTCTGTTTTGGAAACTCTTACGATAATATAAAGAAAAAGAGGTTCTTTATACCTCTTATATATATATA
>NW_010518674.1:20293-31776 GCF_000687285.1 Phaethon lepturus | reverse complement strand
AAAAAAAAAAAAACCAAACATAAAACTGATGAAATAAGTACCACTTGATTGCTTGGACTTCCTTTGGTCTCATGCTCAAGAACCTCTGCCGAAGAAGAAAGTTGAAACCTGACTGGTCTGACCATTGCCACTAGTCCATCTTTGGAGAAGCTGCAATACTCAGGAGATTTGCTGAAAAAAGCGAGGGTCTGTTGACTGTTTCCAAGGGAAGGAGCCACTCAGAGTCATGAGCTCTGCCTCTACTAGTGCTCAGTAACCCCTTCATTATGGTGTCACAGCACAACCTTTATAGTTGAGTCTTTGAGGTATACACAAGCAAAAAGAGACTTCTTGCTTACCCGACTGGTCTGGTTAATAGGGATTGTCAGAGCTCTTATCATGGTAAATTCTGCTTCAAAGTAAACTTCCAATAGCGTTATTGACGTGATTAATGTTGCTTGTTCTATTTTTACACCAGCCTTGCCTGCTGGCTCCAGATAAATTACAATTCACACCTGAAGATGCCCCTATTTTTTCTTCATCTCTTGTTCACACTTTTAATTGACAACTCTTTTGAACTATTGAGTAACAGCACCCACTTAGCTGTTACGTGGACTGTACTAAACTTCAAATTGCATTATGAAACTTGCAGTTTCATATACTGAGTTGGACTTTTGCTGAAAAGGACCTTAAAGGTCCACACTAAAAAACATGGAGTGCTTTGGGTTAGCATTATTAAGTTTTCATTCTTTGAAATAAAAGAGCAGAGTTTTTCCAAAGACTCAGCGGCATCTCCCCAGCATCTGTGGATGAATGTGATTCTATTTTGTACTGCACCAGCTTTTCAAGCCAAAGCTTCCCCACAGCTGTATTTTCTCCAAACATGTCAAAAGTTTCTGAACAGTTTGGGTTTTTTGTTAAATTACATGTGCTATAAAGAAGCAATAATAATTGAGTACATGTAATAAGCATGCAGGCAACAATGACTGCCTAAAGGTAGCAGCTTTTTTGTCAAAGTATTTTGTGGTATTTTTCATTTCACCTAGTGAGGAAATAAATAGATGAGGAAAACTTGCCCCAAAGTAAAATCTGTGTCATTGAAGCAGAGTTACAACATTAGAAAAGTGCATAGAGTAGTACACATGGCTAAAACCACATGAACTGAACTAAATGGGAATCTTATGCCAAGAGAAACACAAAATTAATTTAAAGCAAAACAAAAATTTATTTTAAAAAAGTGTGAAGAATAACCTGTCTCACCTAACGACTTTTCATGATCCATCCATGAAAAAAAAACTCTGAGAAAAATCTTGTGTCTTGAGTTCTTTTAGTAAAAATCACTCAGACATATCTTGCTTCATGATGAGATGTCCTAGAACAGATTTGACCTGTAGCACTTGACAATGAAAGGGATTCCACAGAAACAGAAAGAGCAGACAGATACTTCATGTAGTATCTTGAACCTTTCGTTCATACGAGCAGATTTTGAAAACTTGAGAATAACTGCTGAAAATCTACTGATGTTCTCTTCCCTGATTACTGCCTTAGCCACACACAAAAAACCCCGGCATGATTTCCAAGAATTTGCAACAGCTACCAAGAAGACCTTTCAAAAATGTATTCAATTTTTTACTATCTAGTTCCTCAGTCATTTACAAGAATTTTGATGCTATAATACTTAGTTTCCATTTTCCAAGGTTAATATTGATAAAAATACTCTAATTTCCCAATCCAAGTGTATTTGCCTTTAAGCTCCTTCAGTAACAGGAAAGTATTTGTAACGGTATACACACATATAGGGGATAGGGAACTATTTCCAAAACTAAAGACAAAAAGAAATGACAAGTGTGAGCCAGACAGTAACATGGGACTGACTGGTATCCAACACCAGTGCATTTCTACCACAATAACCTTGTGTCTTAGGCTTTTTCCTTTCGAAGTAATAAACTTCATGAGGCTGCGAGATGAGTGAACTTAAGTCACATCCCCAGCTTCAAGACGGAGGTATTATTATGATGAGCAAAGACAATGCTATAACAATTTGTAGTTTATAGAGGGACATTTCTAAGTGCTGCCTGCATTCCTAGAATCAGATAATAGGTTAGATTATAGGTGTAACACCTGCAGGTACCTCAGAAAAGGACTGCTCTATCTGTGCTAGAAAATAGAGTTGTTAATTCCTACTGGTCAGCTGCTCAAGATGGGGAGAAGAAATTCATTACGGTGTCATCCAAATTCTTACTACTTTCAGATTTTTTTTGTGTTGCCCAGTCCGTGCAAGAACTTTTTTAATCAGACATTATGACCACTGGAAAAGGAGACCAAAGGATTAAACTAAATGCAGGCTAATATATAGAGAAAATATAATGAACTTTTGCTCAGAACTTGAAAAAATATTATATATTTAATATTATTCTGAAAATTAGCTTCACTGTTTACTCATTTCTCACTTGTTTTCCAACCTTTTCTCTTCTTAAAAGAAGTAGAATAAGGGAAGGATTTTATAGTAAGGTAGGAATGAATTAATCATCACGCCAGAAGAACTACTTAAAACCCTTCTCTCAGAAATCTGTATTTTGCCGAGTGAAGAAGCGTTATTCTCTCCTCTTTGTTGTTCCTATGTTGTACTGAATTACACCTGTTCTTGGGGTAGGTGTATTTGTAATTAGAAGACAGTCTGAAGCATGTTCTGCAACCTTCTTAGCCACGGGAGAGGAAACTGTTGAGGAGAAGCTGTGTTCATGCTTCTTAATCATGCCATAATAACCGTATTTAAAGACGCACGCTAGTCTGGCTCAGCAGTTACTAGTAAGGAACTGATTTGCAGTTTGCCGAGGCAGGCAAAAGAAAAACGAGTAAAGTCAATGCAGACTTATTGTGCCGCTTATCTCAACCAGTTAACCAGCGACCTGGTACCTGGGCGCCGTGCGTGCTACGCACAGAAAACCGAGGGATGGTGTTTGGGCAGTGCACTGTCCTTGTGTTTCACAGCATCCAGACCTTCTGGATGGGGCGTGTCGGGGGTACCACCCTGCAGGACAGCCCGGAAGGCGCTTCGTTCTCCTCAGCATTTCCTAATGGAGTCCCTGCCTCAGGGGCTGCCATTTTTACCCGCCTTCATCTCCCACCTTGTTTCACATGGCTGTGAATCCCAAAAGGTTGCAGCGGCAAAAACTTGGACGCTGCAATTCTTCAGTGGTTACAGGGTCGTAGCATCAGCTGTGACAAAATGTGTTAATGGAGTGGGCAAAATGCAGACAGTAGCCTACGTGACAGCCGAAGGTGCTGCTGTAAGTTGCATAGGCTCACGCTAGCTTTGCATTCGTTGGGCAAGTGTTGTTGTACCATGGCCTTGGGGAAGACATCCCAAAAGCTTGACTAGTTTTATACTTCAAAGCGTAACTGTTGTCCGTTGCAGCATTATTAAAATCTAGCTATCTGATTTTAAAACCAGGTATATGTTTGTATGGATTCCCACCACATTTTTAGATCACAGGTTACAAACGCTTTTTTAAAAAGGTGCAAGTTTCCCACCTTGTTCTGGAACGGAGTCACTTTACCTCTAGCTGTGCTGAACGTGGATGCTCCTTACACTGAATGCCTTCTGCTTAGGGTTTTGGATTTATACTCTGTATTACTGGAATTCAATATTTATGCTAAAACTATTTCAGCACACAGTTACTGATTCATCTTTTATAATAAAAAATTTAAAGGCTTTATATATTGATAGAGAAATACAGAGCTGGAGGAAGCCAACACTACCACCAAGGCATTTAAATGATGCCTAGATAAAGCATGCATAGATCAGAAACGTGATAATTGTTCCTTCTTAGAATTCTAACCATCAGTTCCCATTTATTTGTTTTAACATTTTGGGCAATTACAAAGTCAAAAAAGGAATAATAACTGTTAATCTGTATTTCCTCGGAGGCCTCAGATAAAAGCTGACGGATAGAAATGTAAGTGATCAAAAAATGTGCATTAAATTGCGTGAGATCAAAACCAGTAGAAATGTACCACATCTTTTAAGCAAGCAATAACGGCTGAAGCTAAAAAGGGCATCAGATTGTTGAGGTCACATACTACCTATAAAAGTAAAATTCATCGCTAAGTTGCTGCTTCCAGGCCACTGGAAACACAGTTTGTTATCTTCAAGTTGAAGCGCCCGCAAGTTTTATTTCACTTTACTTCAACAGGATCCAGAAGCTAGGGCATTCGTCTCTCTGAGCCCTCTGAAGACTTAGTTTCAGATCACACCTATAGACCAAAACAGAACCAGCCTCCACAGAAAACATACGATGGCCCCTGCTGTTTCCTTTAACGTAAGCGTGCGTCGGCACCAGCCGGTACTGATCGTGCTGCTTCCTTTCATGTCCCGTAGCCCAACGTTTAAAGCTTTTGAGCAGGATGCAGCAGATTTCATTCAATTCTCCCATATCTTAGGGGAACGCACAAGGGATCAAGGGGAAGAGAATGAATTATTTCTCTTATGGAAGCTATATTCCTGAACAAAAAATAATCCCAGACTGAGTGAGAGAGAGAGCACAAGATAGAGCATACCACTACGATGCCAGTGATTCAAGTACTTGTCTGGGATCTTCGTCTCCTTATCTTTGCCACAAGGATATTTTCTAGAATTAACATGGAATTCATCCTGGGATAAAATACAAAACCAGGCTAAATATATTGTTTAAAGTTATCTCACTATCCATTAAGATTATACTTTGTATTCTTAAAGGTATTAGAACAGTCAAGATAATTAGAAAAAAATATCATCAAGGGGAAAAAAGATTTTTATAGTGTTAATCAGCCAAACAGTTGGGGAAAATAACAAATATTTTTATTGAAATGTTGATTTTGTAAAACTATCAGTCAGTTTTGCAAACCTAGCAGTTTCGGCTGTATTAGAAAATAAAACTGGAAAACAAACAAGAAAAGAGCTAGAGGCCATAACTTCCTATAGCTTAGCCATGCATTTTGCATGGTGACTTTGAAAATGTTTTCTCCACTTGTATCACGCCCAGTGCTTTAGAACTGTGTGATTAATATTGAAACCAATTCCTCATGTTGGCTCAAGCTGCTCAAAGGAATATTGATTTTTTTCACGCACAATTTAGTTGGAGGAAAGGAAGAAAAGCTCACCTAAATAAAAAAATCTCTGTTAATATAAGCTCCTTCACCACAGGCTATCAGTTGTTCCCCAAACCAACATCTTTCCTAGCTCTGCCAAGCAATTTTCATTTTACACTTCTCAGAAGCTGCAGTGTTAGATACAGATAAATGCTATAGTTTCCTTGCTGATTGCATCAAATGTGTATCCATGCAAAAGAACAAATCTAAATAGCACCCCAAACAATGAACTCAATGCCCCATCGAATTTAGGTCCTGGATACTTACTAACACTAGGAGAATGTTATTTTACTGGTCACCTGTAATTATATAGCAACGACCTTGGGATTTCTGAATTTCACAGCTCCCTTCTGCTCTTTCTGTTTTCTGTAGGCTGTTGCACAAATACAAAATTAGAATTGTAAATGAAGGTGTTCCATAAAAGCCACTGGGCTGGAAATCATACCTACTTCACAGAAGGCGGCTTCATTTTACAGAGTTTATTTTCTTCACAACAGTGCAGTGGCAAACTGCAGGTATGGATAGTCCTACAAATAATCTCTCAAATACGTTCTTCATTTCAGTGGTTCCTGCTTTTGATAGTGTTATATATTTGCCCTTTAATAAGCCCTGCTTCCATATACTGTAACTCTCCTTCTCCTCCTTCTTACTTCCTTTTCTTCCTATGAGGTTTTTAGGGGTTTGGTTTTTTGGTTTGGTTTTTTTTTTTTTACTTTAGCATGTGTTTCTCCTACATGTCTGATTGGTTGTTCCTTTTCTTGCATCTCAGTTAAACATTTCCTCAATTTAGTTTATATCATGCAGGAAACATTGTGGGTTCACATGTAAAGGCATGGATGAGTAAGCAAGGTGTAAGCAGTCCAGGAGGCTCTTGAAGTGTGTTGAGGGTAATTTCTTAATCCAGGTGACAGACAGCCCGACTGTATGACCATTCTAGTACCACACATCTATTTCTCTCCAACTTTGGAGCTGGCTTTGATAATTCTCTAGCATGAAGGTTCTCACAGATGAGTTATTGAAACACCTTGCCTCCTCAAAACATTATAAACTGCACATTTTTAGAGCTCATTCTATCAAAACATGACTTAATTGTCAATGATTGTATGTTCGGTACCATATCATGTTAAAATATGTAAATATATTGCTAGTGAACATTCTATGAACTTCACATCTTCCGATATTGTATATTCAGCCTTTCATATTTGGGAAGTTTGCCTTTTCGTCTAGAAGCTTAGATGCTGTGAAACAAAATCCCCCAAATATGACATAGGTAACAGAAAAAGATTCACACTGAAAAAGGAGGTTGTCCCATACAATTCCTATGACATTCCCAAACGGTACAGTAACTTACCAGAGCCATTAGCATCATATCTATAATCACACACAGTCATAGAAATACTGTTACAATCTTCAGTCAATCAAAAGACTGAAAATGGCTGATTAGGAAAAGATATCATTGGCAAAGCTTACATGTTTGGTTATTTTGAAGGAAATATACTCGCTACATTCCAGTGGCAGCTTTGAGTTAGGCAGGCTGGTGAGCTGCTTTTTGATTTAGTCAAAACACCCAGCTGGAACAGACATCTGGAGAAAACTGGGGAAAATGAGGGAGGCGGCGAGTAAGTTTGCTCTGACGGAGCACCTTCTTCCACACCAACTATAGAAGCTGGCCAGGGTCACCAAACCACCCAGCAGCACCGAGTGCTTTTAGCAGAAGAAAGGAAAGTGTTTGGATGAGCTCAGAACTAGCTAGCTACTGCTGTTTGTACGCCATTGTCTACAGCTAAACTAGTGCCTCATTTACAAACAACAAAAGACGTGTAAGGCACAAATCGTCATCCCTGAATCCTTCCTCCTCTTCTGTCTGCCCTTCTCCTGTGGAAAAGTGAAACTCATTGTCCGCGTTCCCCGCCGTAGCTACAGCCACGGACCTAGCAAGGAAGTTAGGAGTGCTCTGCAGGGGAGCTGGCACTAGAGACAAACTTTGCACCGTTGCATTAGCTTAAAATAAGGTTGGCAGAACTGTTTTGAGACACTTGGTGGATATAGATATGTACTGAAAAAAATAAAATCTGTACTGTCCCTGTAATAAAGCCCTTCAGGAGAGAACATCTAGCTGAGGTAGTTTCTCCAGCAGAAGAAAGTCTCTTCCCTTTCTCCAGAAGCAAATGCCAGTAATCCCAGCTCAGCTGTGGCTGAAAAAGAGGGTCTGGAGAGGGGAGTGAGAAGTCAGGAGGCCCTACAGCAAAGGTCCCTGTGCCGTTAGCCTGGCCTGTTATAGAATCATGGAATAGTTTGGGTTGGAAGGGACCTTCAAAGGTCATCTAGCCCAAGTAGATCAGGTTGCTCAGAGCCCCGTCCAACCTGACCTGGGATGTTTCCAGGGATGGGGCATCTACCACCTCTCTGGGCAACCTGTGCCAGGGTTTCACCACCCTCACTGGGAAAAAATTCTTCCTTATATATCTGGTCTAAATCTACCCTCTTTTAGTTTAAAACACTTTAATTACTGAAAGGCTGCAGTAAGGTCTCCCCAGAGCCTTCTCCAGGATGAACAACCCGAACTCTCTCAGTCCGTTCTCACAGGAGAGGTGTTCCGTCCCTCTGAGCATTTTTGTGGCCCTCCTCTGGACCCGCTCCAACAGGTCCATGTCTTTCCTGTGCCGAGGGCTCCAGAGCTGGACGCAGGACTCCAGGTTAGTCCAGGTGTCACAGGCACTTCAGGTTTTGGGAGGTAAATCCTATTAAATCTCTGCAATAGTGCAATGGGGAAGAATAATCTTTATGAAAAGATAACACATTCTTACTACGCTGATTGAGTCACAAGTGTCTGAGATAGATAAAGGTACTGCAATACCACTTGCTGTTTGTGAAGAGCTGCTGTGGATGAGGTCTTTTCTTATCTTTCTGTGCTTAGGCTACTTACATATTCTTGTACTTTTCCTAAGAATCCTTTAGTTTACTTTGCTCTGAACTCAGGGAACCTGGTGTAGGTGTTAAATAAGGAATATATCCTTCACATGTAACGGTTGCCCTGTAAAACATAAAGATCTTAGTCACACTATCTGTAAAGCATACTGATGGAGCTTTGAAAGCAAGGCAAGTTAATCATAATTAAGCCAATCATGTTCATCTGCACAGTTAAATCAAATTGTAGGATTGACATACATAATGGAGAATTTACATTTTAAATGCTACGTTCTGAAGCTTTATCTGTACATTAATCATTCACATTGCTATAATACAAAACCTAAAGTTTGGCCATCAAATGGCTGAGCAAGCAAGAGGTCCACTTCTTGATGCATCTTTTCTAAATATGAACAATATAGTCTTCACAACTCTGGATGGCAACATGGGCCTGGTTTTGCTTTCAGTGCTCCACTCTGCGCTTCTTGTGTTTTATTAGGGGCAGCAAGCCAGCTGACAACCCAGTCAGTATTCTCAGCTGAAAATTTACTTTGCTCAACGAGCAACTCAGTTATAAAATCGCCCTTGCCATCTCGATGGTCTTGTGGGCCTTTGATTTGATATATGAGATAAAACATTCTTGAAACTATTCTTAATTAGATCAAGGAAAATTCCTACATTAGGAAAGAGCAAAAATATCTCCGAGGCCCGTACTAGTTAGTACTTAGAGCAGCATGGTAACAGGTAGACTTTGTATGCATGCATCTGCCCCATGTAAACTAAAACTTGGAGATACCTTTGCTCCCACCTGTACTCAGTCTGCTTGAAGCTTATCAGCTGTAACATTGAGTGTGGTAGAGTCAGAGTTTGGGGTAAAATATTTGTTAACCTCCAAGGGAGTAGCTGCAGTCTGTGGGTAAGTAAATGTTTTTCTTCAAGTTGAAAAGGGTTTCTAACCTATTTCCACAGTAGCAATGATTTACAGCCTAGTTTAATTTTTATTTTTAATGGTGGAACTTAGAATGATGATGTATACAACTATGATTTGTTTACTTGTAGGAATTTTCTTCTATGTAGCACCTTATGTGAGTTACAGAAAAAAAAGACTACCAAGTGCTAGAACTCCACTAGCAACGCTTATCTGAAAGTGCCTCATAATTACCATTATTTATTTCTAAACCCTGTATACTCAATTTAATTTTTAACGCTTTGTAATAGAAACATGAGTTGTCTCTTCGCAATAAAATAATAGCCATAATTATTTCGATGTAGTGAAATAGTTCATCGATGTCTTCTGATAGTTTGTGGTGCTGGTGACACAGTGTTGGTTAAATGTTTGGGGGCAGGGGATTTCCCCCCACAGGTCTGACAAGTAGCTTCCTACAGTTTTAAAACTGCAATTTTAGACCAACTCTTTGGACTAGTGCTGGATGGCTGTAAAGACAGAAAGACAAACTGTGAGCATTTGTCAGTAAACAAATTAAATGGCACCTTTTTTTATTCCAGTGAATTCAGTTTAACCTGCTCATTTCATAGAACTCAGAAGTAAATGTCTGCATCACAACCCATACTACAGTTTTCTATTTTTTTTTTATTTCAGTTGTAGAATTTATGTACTTAGAAATGCAAGCAAATACTGACCATCCAGGGGAGGCTGAACGTCTTCTCAAAGTTGTTTGAAACAAAGGGGTAATTCGGATGTGTTATTTCTTTGTTCTGTAAGGAATTAGCATGTAAAGCTTATTGTTTTCTTGGAAAGAGAGTTCTGAAACACCAAAATGTTATAGCTTTTTACGTTTTAAAGCAGGAGGGAAGTACTTATTGCCTTTCTAATGTACAGAAGGGTTTCTTCAAAGAAGAAGTAAAAATGCTTTCAAGTAAGGTAAGCCAAAACTATTTTTCAAAAGCTAGTAATGTCCCATTTAATGTTTTGCTCTAATAATGAGCTTGCCTCTCCTCCTTCTTCTGCTCTACATTCCAGAGTTCAGCAGTATGCATGCTTGTAACTAGCTTCTTGGTTTAAATAGAACTACGCTGAGAGAATGGGCTGGAAAGTGCTGCTGCTTTATGTATCCTTATTATGAATGTATAAGGCATTTAGAAGAGGGAAGATCTCAGTGAATTTTCCATAGAGGTCTTTTCCATTTTCCATTTGTTGCAGCAGAACTATCTTTTTCAAGGACCTTTAGCAAGGATACTCATTAAAGAGGAAGGCTGGAAAGTGACAATTCCCATCGGGGCAGAGCTTCAGAAAATCTATGTGGGTGGTAGGTACCCTGAGGCAGAAAATCTTGAGGTTTTGTAGTGGGCCACACTGCTTTTTGAGGAAACAGCTTGCTTGATTTATTGTATTACCAGGTAAAAATAGTATATTCCAAAAATGTGTATGGTTCCTACACATCTCAGATGGAGGTGAATAAATCATAAGGCAAAAGCCACAGAGGAAACTATACTAGGAAAAAAAACTTCCTCTAGAACATCTGTTCTGTCTCATCCTGCAGTAAAGATGTAGAGCTTTTATCTTAATTTTCCTTGAAAGTCTGTTTCTCTTATTCTTCACATGCTTGGTTCAGTTTCTTCTTCTTATCTTCCCACCTTGGAAGCTCTTTCCAGCTCAGGCATTAGCCCTGGAGTATCTAGGTGTTAGCTTAACGCTTGAGCAGTTGTTTAAGGCAACTGTGGTTTTACTTGATATGCTCCAAAACTAGTCCCCATCTTATAAAAGAAATTTTTTATAGGTCCCTAATCCATTTAATCCATTTTCCCCTGGACAGTGCCTCGTACTGGTGTTGGTACAGTAGATGCAAACAGACTTTTGGGGGCTTCCATAGATAAGAACCTTTTGATTTAACCCCTACTATGTTTTCTATTCTTTTATATTAGAAATGAAGAGACTGCCAGTTCACAATATCTATTTTATAGACAATTTTGCCATAGCAACAATGTGGACTTTGCTTTTGACTATGATATAGATTTTTCTCATTCTCTAAATTCACCATTTCATATATGTGTCTGTGCATGCACATATTTCCTTACCCTGATAGGCTTTCTTCCTGAGAACTTGACTTAGCTGCTGACATGTTACCAGTGCTCCCCGACCCATGTCATTCTGGCAAACTGTTAAATGTATCAAGTTAAAAAAAAAAAAAAAAAATCTGAATCTCTCTGAGGGCAGGTAAAATTTAGCTCCTTGCCTCAAGTTCATCTCAACTGACCAAATAATTTTAAAACGTCTTGCTGTGCTGACGAGTGTTAGCTTTCACATTGTAAAAAAAGATTTTTAACTGTGTGACTATCTGTGACTGTGTATACCATGATCTACTGGTAACAGTAAACTCAAGGGCCAGATAGGAATGACTCAAAGTATTTAAGGAAAGAATCTGTGAAAAAGCTTATCCACACATAGTATATGTTTCTGAACATCCCTCTTTGCCCTTTCAGCTTGTTTTCTTCAGCATTAGTCACGA
>NW_010518674.1:398-20262 GCF_000687285.1 Phaethon lepturus | reverse complement strand
AGAGCGGTTAATGTGTAAAAATAGTGATATGCTGTTATTGGAAATAAATTGCATTGTGCATTTTTCTGTATTTCAGTGAGTGACTGGATTGCTACGCAAGGGGACTATGTTTATAAATTTTGCTTCCCCTTACTTGAGAAACCACCAGTTTTTATCTAAACTATAGCAAACATTTAATTTCAAACAGATTTTCCTAAATTAAACTGCACTTTTCAGGCCTCTCGCAGTATCGTGTCTTAAGAGAAAGAAAATTAAGGAGAGGGAAGAAAAAAAAAAAAAAATTGGACTATTGATGACAGTCCTCTGGACCCGGCTGTGTTTTGTGCAGCAGCATCGGCTTTCCTTGGGGCGGACGCGTGCCCACGCGCGGAGCCCAGCCTTCGCCTGCCGCCGAGCGGCCCCCAGCCTGGCAGGGAGAGCCCGAGGAGCCGGTGTGATCCTGGGAACTTTCCTGCGTGCGTGCCAGCGAGGGGAGAGGGAGGGAGGGAGGGAGACCTCGCGCGAAGGAGAGCAAGGGGGGCGGGCAGGGGAGAGAAGGGAGCCGGCTGCGGGCTCTGCCGGAGGCTGTCGCAAGCAGACCGTGCGGGCAGCGCGCTGGCGGGCGTGCGATTTAAGGGACGACGTGCGTTGGCTTTGTTCATTGAATTGCTGAAGGACAGAGATGACATCCGACGGCTGCTTCTATATGTTCTTGCTTATTGGTACCAAGGGTAAGTGTACCTGGCTTTTTTTTTTTTTCTCCTTGTTTTGAGCATTGCAAAGCAGATACCTGATAAACTTCAGTAGTGGATTTTTTAAAAAAATATGGTGTCTCAATGTTATTTTACAGTTCTTCACGACAATTCTTCTTTGATAGAATTGAAGTGTAATGCAGTCTCTCAAGGTTACCAGCTACATGTAAAGTTCGGATATTTTTGTACTTAGTGCTCTGAGAATTACCATTAATAGTTATGAGCTGAAATTAAAAAATAAGAAACAGTTTAAACATTGCATAAATACTTGCTGTAAATATTTAATGAAGGTACACACAGAACCGACTCATTTCAGATGCCGTGAAACCCACGTTTTCGACTCAGTGCAGTAGTTTGTAGTGGTACTGTGCAAGTGCTGCTGGAATTGGTAGCTCTTGAAAAGTAGATTGTGTTCAGGCAGCAGGGATTTTTACCCTCTGATTCAGCATGGTAGGCAGTATAGCATGCAAGATGGAGACTGAATTAAATTCCAGTTTTCCTGCAGATGCAGCTCACTTCAGTGTGGTGGGAGCTATACTGGACCTTCTGCTTACTTTAGTAACATTTCCTTCATTTCATTCGAGTACCCTGTTTGTACGTGCTGCTTTTGACTTGGGTAAAGCTGTCCCTGTGAAGCTGCTGATACTGAACTGTATGTTGGATTTTCCTAATGATTATCGTTTTCTTTAGTTGTGATTTTTACATTAAAAATTGCTTTTTGTTGCACAAAGTCAAGACTAAAATAATGTTGTTTTAGTTTCGTAGATGAAACGGCTACCCTTTGCAATATCAATGGTTCTGTTGAAATAATAGGAGCATAAGGTTGAATTCTACCACCTTCTTCTGTATTGAACAATAGCTTGCTCTCTCCTGCTTTTAAATTAAATCTTTTTGGGTTTACATGTGCATACTATGCTGCTTAACGTAAGATTTGAAAGGGATATTGCCCACATTAGGGCTTTGGGAAATAGAGCTCCACTTACAGTTATTTTTACAAAGCTTAGTTAAATGTGTAGAAAAACTCCGAGCAGTTCTATTATGTTTTGGAGGAATACATAATATGTGAGCTGCGAGCATGAAAAAACAGGCATATTAATGGATTTGGAATTAAGCAGGCTATGATAATGAGATCTTATCAAGCCTGTGAGCAAAGCCTGGCTTCATGTGCACCCACATTATCCATGAGCAATAATCCAATATTTAAAGGTAGTACTTCAAGGTATGCAAAACAAAAGCTAAAGGATTTCAGCAAATTAATCCTTTCACATTACTGTTTTCTATATCAAAACAGTAAAATGTTGGCACATTCGTCCAAGATGTGCAAATCATTATTGGTATAACTTCTGCTGGGTTAACTTCATCTCAGCTGTGGAATTTATACAGCCTATCAAAATATATTTAAAGCATATTGCAAAATAGGATAGCAGATGAGGACTGTGAAGGACTACAGGCCTTTTAGTATTAGTTACGATGGCCGTTATCTTTTTTGGTGTTTATTGGCTCATCATAATATAGCGTGTTGTAACACCAACAGGAAAAACCACACGGCTCATCTCGATTTGTTAGAGGGAGCAGCAGCGCACCTGGAGATTAAAGCCCATGCATGTCTCGAGTCTCTGCTGCCTGTTAGTGCTCTGCTTCGCACCAAAATTAGTTCCTGTTCAGTGCCACCTCACTCAGTGCCCAGCTCGTAGTTCCGCTGCCCCTCAGAGTTTTAGCCCGTGATCTGAATTGTAGCCACGTCTACAAGTTGGCTGATTTCATCTGCACAATATATTTAAGCTTTGCTCAAGTCTTCAGGCTAGCTGATGTTAAAACAAACACTCCTGAAGTAAGTGTAACTGTGCTTAGAAGTTGGATTTGTTGTTTATGGAGTGCTAGAAGTTCACCTGTAGAGGTTTGTTGTGGGGTGGCGGGTTTTTTTGTTTGTTTGAATGATTGATTTTTAATTTCTACAACCCACAGGTGATCCTACTTCTTTAAAAAGTAAAAAGAGAAATGCCTATCACACAAAAACTACTCTTGCCTGACCCATCCATATCAATCCAATCTACGTCTGTTTAGTTTTCCATTCAACAGCTAAAGTTGCACACAAATAACTCCAATAGCTCTTTTATTTTACTCTCTTCCTTCAGATCCTTCATTACATCCTTTTATACAAGAGACTTTCCTTCCAAAAATCCAAATAATCCAAATTATCAAGCTTTTTATGCACCGGCAACTCTCAGCAACTGCCTGACTACTTTCCCATGTGGCATATACCATACCAGGCAGAGGGTTTCTTTGAACACAAAGCAGCATGTATACCGTGGTTTTCACCGGCACAACTTGGAGCATGGAGGAAAGTAAATTCCAGGCTCCGGCTGCGGATCCAGCAGCATTGAATGGGCAGCCAGGATAAGCACGGGCCCCGCTTGCGAGGCTAGCAGGTCACTTGGGCACGCGGCTGGCATCGCACTGGCTGCGGCCACATCTTCCCTCTCGGCAAAATGATCAACCGTAACCGCCGCAACAGCCACGGTGCGCGTTCGTGTCTTTAGAGTCACTCTGATGAGCTTGCTGGGGACTATAGCAGACTGTTTCGTCCTCCTGGACCTCGGCTAAGTGACAGACTCTGAAACGCTTCATTTATCAATCATTAAGAAAAAAAGAAGAACATTAGTATCCAAAACTATTCAAAGTTAATTCCAAAAGGGATTTGGCAGGCTCTTTGTGGAAAACAATTGCAAGTGTTACTATTTTAACCCTGTATGCTCTGTGCCCCTGCCTATTGTTTTGGAAAACCTAAGTTTTCCAATCCTATTTCTGCTTGTGACTACAGTTCCCCTTCCCTCCTCTTTCTGTTCTTCCCCTCGTATATTTATTTTTTCCCCTTCCCTTACCCTCACTTCAAAATGCCAAGGAACACTTTCTTAAAACCATCTGAAACTTGTTAGCCCTTCTGGTGCTGCATGCATGTGACAGCTGTTTTCAAGGCCAAGACCTCTTATACCAAATGCTTTCTGTCAAATGTGGGAAAGAGACCATTCCAAGTCATTGGGAGAAGTGCAAGTTTATGATTGTGCAGGATAGTGCTCTTGTTTACATAGTTTGTAACAAATTTTAAGACCCCTTCCAGATTTGTAAATAGGAAAGTGAAATTACTTCAGCCTTTGCACAAGCTGAAATAATCATTGTGTAATAATAATTTTTGGTTGTTTCTTTTCTTTCATTTGACTTGGACATTAATCTGACTGGCATCCCTGTGGCTAGAGGAATAATGTGCCTCTTGTATATCTATGTGTACAACAAAAATCAGTATCTTTACAGAAAATCAGAGATGAAGACTAGATTTCCTGAGGAACATTTCCCCTAATGTCAGTTAGTTGTCAGGCAGTGGAAAGCCTACACAATGATGAACCGAAGCTCTGAAGGTTGGATCTTGTCATCTACACGGGCTGGTCTGCCCGCAACTGCTGCGTGGGCAAGGATGCTTCACCCCTCCACTAACAGGGGCTACCCAACTTGCAAACCTGTCTTGACTGTTTATAGCAACTCTACCAGACTTGAAGCATTTGCTTGGAAATTTTACGTGCAATGTGGACTTTTTTTCACCTCGAGCAAGAAGACAAGCAAAACATTACCAAAATAATTTCAATTTTTCAGAAAGTGAGGAATAAGTACTTTGCCTGTGTTGAGAGATTCTGGGAATCTTCTATGAAGCAATGCCTTTTCTTAAATGCATAAGGACTTCTGCAGTATCCCTCTACAAAATCACGGTGTCTGAGAGGTAGTCCTCTGACAGGCCATCCTGCTAGAGCTGATGAGTCTGTTCAAGCCTAGTTGCAGTAGCGTAAAGATTAACCTTCTCTAATGGATGTTCCTGGGTGCTAAAGACCAGTGTGAAACTCATCAGAGGAACTGTCACCAGTGATCTCAGCAAGGGTTTTCTGGTGGTGCCATGTGTCCTATACTTTGAAGCCATCAAATCAGACTTTGAAATGTCTGGTTCAAGGCAGGAGGTGTAGGAAGCTGAGAGGATCAGGAAGTCATATCGATTGTGTCCGAAAGACAGAGAAGGTGAAAATGTATTGGGAAGGGCTGAGCGAGGAGACTAAAAAAAAGCAGGGGCTAAAGGGAGAGGAGGGGGGAAAGAGAGGTAAGGGAAAAGGCTAAGGCTACTTAGAAAGGGAAAATGGAAATCAGAAAGGCTGTTAGTCTGGGAGGGCAGAGACTGAGGAAAGGGATGTGGGAGAGGGAACCAGCAGGGAACAGTGAATTAAAGGAGGAGGACAAGGAGCTCTGGGAGAAGGGAGTGTCTGAAGAATAAAGTCAGAGGATGGGGAGACCAGAAATAGGACCCTACGTGGACAGAAGGGGGGAAGAGGATGGGAAGCAGGTAGCGATCAGGCAAGAAAGGATGGGAATGAGGTACGTGGCCAGGGTGAGGAAAAGATGAGACAGAGCAGAAAAAGGAGCTGTGCTTGGTGGGTTGAGCACTGTGCTACAAAGCCAGAAGGAAGCTCAAGATTGTCCTTTGGCTTCGTGTTTCCTTGCAAAGTGCCTCCTCCTGCATAACGCCTCTGCTCGGAGGCTGGTAATTAATGCTGTCGGATCACTCTACCCTCTCAAACGCCGAAGGTCTGGAGAGCTAAAGGGTCTGAACTAGTGGTGCAGCACAGTGTCGTGTTAGAAAATACCGTAGGAAAGCTGATGTCCCGGTCTATTAAAGGAGGAAGTTACCTATATCACAGAATGTTATTAATTCTGCAAACTCGGTGCTTAGGAATCGAGACAAAGGACGCAATCTTAATTTGTCCTGTGCGCACATACTATGTTTTTTTCATGCTATAGCACCACAAAAACTTGTGCTTTGTGTACTGCTTTCGAAGAATGAATCGGAACTGCCTAGTGAATTAGGCTGCATGCGTGACCCCTTATTCCTTTGCCGTAGAAGACAAAGCTAAAATGTGAATGAGGCTGGGGATTACAAAACGAGAGCCATGTGACGAAGGCAACTGAACTCTGCTGTGTAAAAGCGATTTCTGTCCCTGTTTCTTGCCCCAGACAGTGATGCTCCACATGCTCTGTAAATGGATAATAATTACATGGCAGGTTTTCCAGGTTTTTTGGCTCGATCATCCTGATGTGGCAGTGTTCATTTCACAGCTGCCACTGAAGTCTGTAAAAGCTGTGCTTTAAGCAGTCTGTGAAGCCGATTCTGAAAGTAGGAATCTAAAGTTAGCAGAAACACTTGCCATGCACATGTTAATGTCTCAGCTCCCCATCTGAGCAAAAATACCACATTCTAAACTGTAATCTAAGCAGTCTGTGAGATTGGAAGTCTAGTTTTTGTACCTGTATGACCGAACTGATGAGGAATTCTAATATTCTAACTTGTAAGTGGTTTGGCTGTAGGCTGAGCAGCAGGATGTCAGTAATCCATTCGGAGACGAAGTGTAGGTAAAATGCCTGCGGTGTTATATGGGAGTGCGCGTGCAGAAATGTATGAAATTTAGGCATCTCTGACGGAATTTGAATGTATGCTGCTCATAATTGATGTTGCACATGAAGAAGCGACTTCGTATTTGCGAAGAAGTAACGCAGCATATTACACCCGCTACCTGGCGTGTTGCCCTCAGTGCTCCTGAGGGATCCAGCATGCAGTTGACTGGTGTGACAGGGCAAGAGACGGATACCAAGAATGACTGATGGGAAAACGTGGGTCTGACTAAGTCTCCGGAGCCATCAGCTGTGGCCGGCCAGGGAGAGCCAGCCCTGGGAGGGCCGGTGGCCCCTGCGCACCTGATGTCAGGGGTGGCTGGGCGGTGGGGAGGAAGAGCCCAGCGGCAGCTACGCTGATCCTGCGGGACTTGCGCGCGTGAGGTCACGTCGCAGAGTTGATCCGGAGAGGACGTTAAATCACCCAGTCCTGTATAGCACGGGTCGTTGTGTTCCACCCGCAAACTCTGTAGCAATCCCGAGGCTTGATTTGGTCCAAATGTTTATTCTCAGTCAAGTAATTGTTTCCTCCAGCGGAGAGCAAGTGCCACCGTGGCACTAAGAATGGCCGAGGCCGTAGGGCGACCGAGGCTCGAAGATGTGCATAGGTCTGCCAAAGCAGGCGAACATGGCCTCTTTCTCCTCTGTTCTGCAGAGAAAATAAAAGCACTGACTTGACCTGGGGGAAAAAAGTCTTTTTCCCGCTACAGCCCTGATGGTCACCGCTGGGCTGAAAGTGAGGAAAAAGGCACGGTGCTCAGAAAGGTGGTGGTGGTATTTTCTTACTCAGAAATATATATATTTTTTTTTCTGTGTTGCTTTGTTTTTCGGTTGCAACTAAAAAAAGAGGTCTAAAAATAGGTGAGAGCGTGATAGACCAGCTCTTCTTTGGAATCGGCTGCTAAGAACAGTAGTAGTTTTCCTTTCATGAAACTTAATTTCTGGACATATCGTAGCTAAAGCCGAAGTTTGCGCTGTATGGAAAAAAAAGGTACTATGTTAATGGATTTAAAAGCCATGTGATTGTAGGTCAAATGCCTTGATTAGTCTGGAGAAGTCAATAGTAATACAGTCGACAAAGATGATCTGCGTTTTTAGAAGTTCATTCAAGAAGGCCCATCTACCATGAAAACACACCCCCTGATGTCATTTCCTGGTCTTCAGTTCCATGTTAAAACATGTGAATTAACTGTTATGTCGTCTTCCCTAGGAACCATAGAGGCTGCTTTTCAGAAACTTTCGTTCTTTTCTAGTATTCAAATAAATACTGCAAGCCTCTAGTTCTTTTGGCATTTTCTTCATATTTCAAAGCCTGTTGTGTAATAACATGAGTTTCACAGTGTTTCTCAAGTAATTCCTTTCGAGTTCCTCCTATGGCTGGTTTGAAAATATTTTCATTTAGAAATGCTGCTTTGTCTTTGGTACAGATTTTCAGCATCATGCAGAAAGGATACAACCGCTTTCTTCTTTCCAAATACATATCAAAAACAGGTATTGAAGGGCTTCTCTACACTTCTAAGACTTATATGTCATGTGAGGATCTTTGTTTTTCTTAATATGTTTTAGAAAAAGTTATTCTTAAATCAGTACTGATTGTTTCTCTAGCATGCTTACCTATACATTTTTAGGTTTTATCACTGTTTTATTTTTTTTTTAATTTTTTTGTAAAACTTTCATTGACATGTTCACTGCTTTCACGTAATTTTTTAACCAGATTGGTTCCTTGCCCAGAGAAATAGTTCTTGTATTTGTGGATGTGCAGCTTTGGAGAATGTAACGGGTATTTTTAAATAATACCGTGTCAACAATTTTTTTAAGTACTGGGATATGATTTTGTAAGTTACAATTGTGTTATCCTGATATAATTGGCTTATTCAATCTATTAAAATAAAATGCAGCCAGATTGTGATGTCTGGTAATACAAAAAACTCTTTTTAGGAATTAACTATTCGTTGAAATATGATAGAAAACAAATTCTCCATTTTAGATGTCAGGTTTTAAGATTTACTCTCTGGACATATCCAGCAACGTCCTGTACATTTTATGTAGGACCTAAGCATATTTAATGCATCTTCACCGGGTAGGCTATGTGTAATCGTGTCAAATAATGTTGTAAGGATCTTACAGTTACAAAAAAGAAAAAGGTACTGGTTTTAATCTGATAGACAATTAAAGTACGCAGACGCAGTGACTTTAGATCACAAACGTCCTTTCGCATCCTCTCGTGTGGGATTCGAGATGTCTGTCAAAGCATTTAGCTATGCAATTTTTAAAGCCTCGGCAAAAGCCGTGTTTCAGTTCTCTCTCTCCTCATCCTCCCTTCCGCTGTCATGATGCCGGCTATCGCGACAGCCTCTCGCCGTGTGCGGGTTTGGCTGGCGTGGGGTCGAGAGGAAGAGGAGGAAGAGCTAGAGACCATGTGGGGGTGGGACCCACCAGTATTCCGTGCCCATGGGCCACTTAGCCCAGCTGCGTCCAAAATGGAGACAAACTTCTGAATGTAGCCGCTCGTTACCTTTTCCAGTTCGGTTGGGGAAAATTAACGTCCAGATAACTTACACCGCCCTGCTGCTAATGCAACACCTCTTTATGCACATTAATAACGGTATAAAAGCGAAAAGTTATAATCTTAAAATCTGTAAATCTTAATCTGCAGCCACAATTTTATATAACCTGCAAAAGAAGCAATAAGCCAGCTGCCTCTGGCATGGTTCAACCAGCTAACGGTGGCCACTTTAAGAAAGTCAGAAGTCCTATTAGCTTGAGATAATTTCTGGTTTATGGCACCTTAACTGGAGTGTCACAACTTACAGTGGTGAGTTATGTTTACTCATAGCAAAATATAGTAGAGATTGGAAAATTTGTGATTTTTGAATTGAACCAAATATTCATGATTCAAAATCCAATGATAATGCATTTATTTAAGCACAGTGTCTGCAAACTGATTTTTCACAGAATGGTCCCGTGAGCTCTTAGAGGACAAATTCCCTAAAATACTTTCAAATTATTTTACTTCAAAACAGAACAACAAAGGATTCCATTTTTGTAATACTTCAGGAGGGTGGAATCTAGATTTATAGGGCACAGCAACCTCCCAAATCTGAACTTGTAGTTCTATATTAAAGTTCTTAATAGTTATAAACGGTTCTTAGTAACAGAAGTATGTGAATAAATAAAATATATAAAATAATCCTGTCTTGGGCTCACCAAGTAATAATATACTTTTATTGTTACAAAATTATTCTTAAGTATGCTTCAGAGCTTCATTTTAAGTAATCCTGGCTTATTTCCATTGTAAAGAACTATCATTAAAATCCTTCTAGCTTTTATTAAAGGCACAATGAATGAAAAAAAACAGATTACGTTTCATATTTCAAATAGTCATGTAGGGCTCCCAAAACACTTTTTTCCATCTCTCTCTCTCTCTCTGGAATCTTAGATAGCAAAAGCTTACCTGAGAGTATTTTACAAAGAGTTATTTAAGACTGTGTTATTTGGGAGAAGAGGAAAAATATTGTGCCTTCTGAAATTGTGGCTGGTGTGCAGCTTGCTTAGGTCAAGCGACTCTGTAGCACAAAAAGAGACAAAAGAGCAAAAGAAGGCGGAGAAGAAAATAAAATCTCCCACTGCTCCCCTTCAGGTCCACGTTTTGACCTCAGAAAAGTTAGGCAAAGTGTTACAATCTGTTTTAGATTGTATTCTGTTATGAGGAGAAGTTAATGATAGTCACAAAATTCTTTGCTATTCTGCTCATTTACAAATAACATATTCTCAAAACATCATACAATTAGAATATCAGCAAGTAGTCTCCCTGTTTGTCGTCTTTCTAATTTCTTTTCCTCTTTCACCGCAGCTTTCTCTTAGGGCTTTGCTACAAGTACTTTCTGTCTTATCTGCTGGATTTCTTTTTACTTCCATGCATGAATGCACGTGTACAGAAACTCCTCTCGTGTATACGATACTGTGTCATGGAAGTCACTTAAATCTGCCTTCTCTTTATGGAAACTTAAGAGACATATTACAAATGTCTGTTGTTTGTTAATTTAAATAATTTAGTTTTCAATAATCAGTGTTTCACTTCCCCTTACTTTGCGTATGGCTGGCTGGGTTAACTCATGCAAAGCAACAAGTCTGAAGTGAACTTCTTTACAGTAATCTCTAATTACTGTCATTATGCATCTAAATTCAGAATGCTGGTTATCCAGATGATGCGAATGATTGTTGCTTGAGGGATGCTAATTTCTTGATAACCAGCTCTCCTTGGTCCTCTTGGCTAACGTACACTTTTAATTATTTGGTGGTTCAGATTTAAAAAAAAAAAATTCATTAGCTTACTACGAAGCATGCTATGAGATAGGAAAATAAATGTAAGATACACAGCAGTATTTGCCATGTAAGAAACTCTTTTTCCCCTGGGATTACAAAACATCAAAAATGCCATTCCTGGTGTGAAGCTTTTGAGGCGGGTTTTTTGTTTTTTTTTTTTTTTTTTTCAAATGTCTTTAAATCATTAACTCTCACAAATGCAGTGTTTCAAAGGAGGAAAAAACCAATTATATGAAACAGATTTCTTTTATCTGTGGGGCTTAAAGAGTCAGCCCAAGTGCACTCCTCAGTGGTTGTGAGGAAGAATCAGCTCCTGGGAAGGGAGTTTTCCTTGATTTTGATGGCTAACCATTGCCTTTCTGGGCGGGATGGTACTGACTATAACCATGCATTTAGCACCTTTACATTGGTGCCTTCGTTTTTGTTCTATATCTAACACCACCTGAACAAAACCCTAGTGTTTCATGTGTCCAGCTTTAGATTTGATATTGCACCACTGTGAAAAAGAAATTAGTGAAAGTGAAGCAGTTACGCCGATGCAAACCAACGCTAGGGCTAAGGAAAGCCTGCCCTGATGTATTTTCTGTGGGAAATCGTGTCAGACTGTGGAGATAGAACTTATTTCTAAACAGAAAAAATAGCCAGATATCATTTAAATTCTGCATGTTTGGGGAGAGGAAGAAAAGGGGAAGGGGAGTGACAAAAAAGTTTGGCTCTGCTCATTAATTTGTGACTTTGTTAGACATTGTGCTGAACCCTCATCCTCTGGGAATGCCCTACAAAAGTTACGTTTCCAGATAAAATTAATTACACTATATATTGGGGCTTTTTCAGATAACACTATCTCTTTCAGCTCTTACTTTGCATCAGAATCTTTTTATTCCAAGTTCTGTGTGAGCAGAACAAAAAGACAAATTAATAAAAGGTACAAGAGCCAGATCCTCTGGCAAGATGCCACATGACCAGCCTGAATTGCTCTGCTGGCAGTTTCTGGCCCTGGAGTAGATTTATCTGGCAGTTATACAAAAAGGATCTTCCAGCACTATAGCTGGATTAATTAGACTGAGTTATCTGTGGCATAACTCATAACTAACTTCAGTAATGTTGTTAGGAGATTGGAGTCTATATTTTCAAAAAGATAGTACAAATGTTCTGCTTTGGAAAACACTTCTGAAATGAAAGCATTGTAAACCCCCAGCAAGACAGAAAGGTACTATGTGAAATTAAAAGCCAAGACAGTGACCAGATCGGCATGCAATATAGGCAGTTGTAATATATGCATCTTCCGTGCTAAAATCCTTCGCACTATATTTTGCGTTCAATGAAAGCAAACATTTTATATAGCCAGTCATAAACTTAACGCGTGTAGTTCAAGCGCTGAAGTAGTACATATTCCCAGAATGACATCTAGTACGGTCTACTAAAGATAAATGCAATGCAATAAAACTAAAAATGTAATTCTGTGCAAGAGCAACAGCCAAAATATAAAAAAATTGCTAGTGTTTTAGAAATGAAGCTGTTGTAACCATTTGGCAACCTGAATAAATGCCACGGTGTCACTTGCAGCCAATAAAATCTGAAATTACAAACGTAATGCATATGCTATACAGATATTTAGAAAATGCTATAGACATCAGGGCTGAACAACTAGTAAAGGAGGAGAGGAGCAAATTACAGAAAAGGCAGCGTAGTGGTAACAGTTTAATTACACTCCTGTGGGGATCCTGTGCGGATGTTTAAATCTCTTAAGCCACTGATGCTTTGCCTCAAGGATTAATGCTAAAATATCTATCACCACTAGAGCAAGGTCTGTGTTGGTCTACAAGTTTTGCCCAAGGGGTTACTTCGGACGTGTACATTAACAGCATTAAATTCAAGTGTGTGAACTGCTTTTTATTTTTGTATGAAACTAGAATCTATTTTCAATATGTCATTTATGGACAGTTTTTAAATGTTAATAAAAATAATTTTAATAGTATGGGATTTCCATTACATATTCACAGAAATTATTAGGTTTAGAAGAGTCTTTATAAAATTACATGCTAGGGAAAAAAAAAGTGCACTCCCACCAATAAAGCTGTAATAAATTAAGTAAATACATGCAAGAGTTAACTTCATATTCCTATCCTGAAATACACAGGACTAACTTCATCCTAGTCTCTATGATAAATTGCTCCAAAATCCCCTTGTTTAGTGGGAAGAAGCTGAATAATTCCAAACAAAACCAGGAAATTTAATGTAAGATTTAAGTATCATTCACTTCTAGATATTTTTGTAATGGAAAAATTAAGACAGCCAATAATTTTTTTAAAAAGAAGATCTTTTTAAGATGTCATATCTTCTCCCCCCCCCCCCCCCGCCATTTGGTGACTAAAATGCTTCTGATCAGAGTTGGTCAACCACTTGTCACTACTATTTTTTGTCAATCATGAATTAACTATCTTTTAAGTTAAAGGAATTCATAGTTATATATTCATTGTTATAGCCTTTTTCTGATGATTTATCTTTGAAAATAAAGGTTACATGCCTCTGTGAGGTATCCTCTTCTATATTACACTAAAGTTTTTTCAAAGCCAGTTCACATGCCCTTCAAATACTTTTCAGCAGAAGAGGAATTTTTTTAATCAACTGTCATCTTGAAGTATTCAGGCTAGCACAACTCTAATGTTTTTTTTGTTGACTCTTTCTGTTTTAGCTGAAGAAAACATTCTGTTTCAAAACAAGTATTTCAAATGAGTGTTTTCAGTCTTCTCTTGCTCTAGCCCGTTTCCCACTGCGTCTAGAAGTACCACAATTAAACTAAGTTACGAGAGGGTGGCAAAACTCCCACCATTTGATAAATTTACACTGGTCTCTGAAAAATTTGGGCTTTTGTAGGTAAAATAACTTTCCATCATAGTAAGTACAGGGTGGAATCTTCAGTACCATGATCATTCCTTGGGCGTTGTCATCTAAGGACTCCTTTTTAAAAACAGTTGGATTTCCTCAGCCCCAGTACTTTTAAACTGGTAACTTACTCAAAGCGAAGAAAAACATGTTAGCTTCTTTGGCTGATGGAATTTGAGAGTCATTTTGGACTCACGACAATGGGTCCTTATGTGATTCAAATTTTGGAAAATACAAAAATACTTTCCTGATACTACGATACGCCCTTGTTTGAACCTGTGTGCAATACAGTTGAGACTGGTGTGACTAGCAAGTACCACGCAATGAGCAATGATGCTTTGATTAGTTTAATCAGCCCAGTATTGTTCCCATCACAGAGTTATGGAAGCTACAAGTAACTGTGTTAAGTTCGCGTGCTTCTAGTGCACGTGTGCCTTATTTGGTTTCTCAAACAGCATTTGTGACCCAATCTCTGTTTACAAAATTTGCGCCATTCTTCAAAGAACGCGCAAAAACAGTGAGCTTCATGAATCAATGTAGTTGGAAGGAAAGCCATGTTCTCCTGGGAATATCTTGTTCTTGGCTTGCCCAAATGCGTTCCCTCTTTTGATTTCATTTTATGATAACTTAAAAACAGGCTGTCATGTATTTTCCCCAGTGATTCTGCATCCTTGCAACAGAGGAAAGAGCCTTACCATCTTATACTAGATGACAACCCAACTCTTGTTTATTCTCTTAAAAAAGGAAACCAATGGTAAATTAGTCTTATATTTTAAAGACTAGTAGGAAGAGCGTTATCCACTTTCTTCAAGCTAGAGGAAAGATCACAGATACCTGTCTTAGCAATAAGTGCCTGAAAGCAGCAGGCGTGGACAAGCTTAAAAGCTGTATGAGATGAATTTTTGTTTTCTTTTTGAAAGTTTGAGAAGAATTGGGGGATAGAGGGGGACCCTAAGTACATGACAGACATATCTAATTTGCAGAATCATGAACATGCACTACTGGGTAGAACATTATTCTGTGTTGAGACAGCAAACATCTTGTCAGAAGGATGCTTGTTTGTGTTTTTGCCATTTGTACTGATACCAGTTCACCTATTTCTTTTCTATTTGCTCTAGAAACATTGCAAAATATCTTAATATTTACTCTGATCATTATGAGAAACAAAATTTTGCTGGTACAGTATAGCTAAAATGTGTGAAATTATGTCACCAAGAGGTAAGAGATCATTTGCTGTATGAGGTATATGAAGAAAAGATTTATTTTACATGGAGTATCTGTAAAAGCAAACCTTCTGACATAATCAAGTCTGTCACAGATTTATACTTTTGATCTTCATAACTGAGGTCAAACTAAATCTGTCCTGAGTTCCACCTTTTCTCTAGTTTCTACTTTTGTAGCTAAATTTTTTATACACAGTTTAAAAATTTTTAGTCTTCCTTTACCTATCAGTCTACATTTGCCGTACCTCTGAAGATAGGTGAGGTTTTTTTCTGTTGACCGTGTAAGTTAACAATATTGGCCCAAACTTACTCCTTACAAAACAGAAATAAATTATATTAATCAAGTCATTTTAGAGTTCAAGTTGATTGCTTATATGGTTTGCTGATGGTACTTCTTTTGTGTTATAGGAGGTCTTGTGCTGTTACAATGCTAGTTTGGCGGTAAGAAGCCAAGCTGAGGTGTTCTATCCCGGATGAGCAATGAATGATAACCTATAAAACAATAGAGGTACCTTTTGAAGCTTGATACTCATATGGAACAGACGCATAACCTATGGATTAATAAAAGGATTACAAAATAACATTTTTCCTTTTCTTGATTTATCACCACTGTGCAACAGCCAGTGACATGATGTGATAATAATCATTAATAATAATTTTTAGAGCTATTCTATCAGGGGGTTTAGCTGCTAAAAAAAAATGGACAACGAAACAAGATAGTAGAAGTGTGGTTCAATTTTTTCATAGTGGAAAATCAAAAACAGGTAGAAATGATGACACCTTTAATACTGCATCACAAAGCATGATAGATCATTATCTTGGCGTGATAAACTCCAGTGTCAGCAAAGTTTGTATTTGCAAAGTAGGAAGCATAGTTTTTTGTTGCTGTTGTTGCAGCATCTGTATCTTTATCCATTTTCCTCACATAATTTCCTTAATCCGAAAGAGAATTGTTTGAATATTATCTAGTATTTTACAATGGATTTTACTGTCTTATCTCCTGTCTACCTTTGTCAGCTTTGCCAAATATTTCCTCAGAGGGTTGGGGGATTTTCCATTCATAAATCTCCTGCAATCTGCAGGGTCCAAACTTACGTCTTTTTTTGCATAAACAAGGTGATGTTAACAAGTCCATGGACAAAGACCAGTGCTTTCAATGATTCAGCTAGGATGAAGTTGCTAAGTGTTGATGCCTTGTTATCTTCTTTCCCAGGCAGATATTTACATGCCAGGGTAATCTGACATAGCACAAAATGAGTAATGCAGAGATTCAGAATAGATATCACCAAGGCTATAAATTTACAGAGAATTCAAAACATTAAACACCGTGAGAGATTATGTACTCTTTCACAAAGAATGATTTCTAAACTGCAGCAGTAAACGCCTTAATCAGTACAGGGATTAATACTATTTGACTAATTAATAGTAATTTCTGGAAAGAACTATGAAAATCCATTGAATGGTACTGTGGGAAGATAAATGCCATCATTTGAAATTTAAACTGCACAGAGATCAGCCCCTTTAAGCACAAAGTTCAGCTCAGTCTGAACATGTCTCCAGTGTGTAGGGTAAAAGGCTTGACAAAATGTAAGGGGTTGCTTGGTGTGGGTTTGTTGGGGTTTTTTTCTCCATTTGTGTTTAATTTTTCCATATTGTTGCCTTTTACCTTGTGTTTCAGTAGCTACTCAGGTTGTGACAGATAACTGCACTGAAGGGAGCCTCACTTGTCTTTGAATTCTTTTTGTGGCAAGAGACTTTAGACACTAAGTTCTACACATACTCTCTTTTCTTAACACTATGCCTGCGTAAGATTTTTTTGCTACTTGTTTTTGGGTGGAACAGAATAAACATAATGTTCTGAATACAAGTGTAGAACAGCGGAGAGGTTTATGAACGATACACAAGTGTGAATTCACCCTTAGGTTAGAATATAGCCTTATTTTTGGTACCTATACATGAGAGGGATAAAGAACTAAAGTCTCTTTGAGCATTTGTATAGGTTATACAGTTGTGGATAAAAGCAAATCAACTTTTCAAAATCGTATGGTGATTGTTAGCTGGAATGTATGACTTTCTATGCGGGATGGTTCTGACAGTAAAGATAATTCTGTGCATATGGGAATAACAGAATATTTATCACAGAATCACAGAATCACTAAGGTTGGAAAGGACCTTCAAGATCATCAAGTCCAACCATTAATCCAGCACCACCGTGTCCCCTAAAGCATGTCCTGAAGCGTCACATCCACACGTTTTTTGAACACTTCCAGAGATGGTGACTACACCACCTTCCTGGGCAGCCTGTTCCAATACCTGACCACCCTCTTGGTGAAGAAATTTTTCCTAATGTCCAATCTAAACCTCCCCTGGTGCAACTTGAGGCCATTTCCTCTCGTCCTATCACTAGTTACTTGGGAGAAGAGACCAACACCCTCGTCGCCACAAGCCCCTTTCAGGTAGCTGTAGAGAGCGATAAGGTCTCCCCTCAGCCTCCTCTTCTCCAGACCGAACAACCCCAGTTCCCTCAGCCGCTCCTCATAAGACTTGTGCTCCAGATCTCTCACCAGCTTCGTTATCTCAGTTTCCTCCAGATATGGCTCCTATATTTCAATTTTCCACAGTTGTAAACACTGTCAAGGGTTTAACATGTGAAAATTCTTCCAGAAGAGATGTCATATGAATCTGAAGTACTTGATTCAATTTCAGGTGATTCCTTTAGTCCAGGAGAAAAATTAGGACAAAAATCAGATGTTGTGTAATAATACATTCCTCATTAATTTGAGGAAGTTGTGTAAAAGAGTTATACTTTGTCTCATGGAAAAATAGTTGCATGTTTTAGAAGTGGCAATTTACTACCTAAGCAAGCATCACATCACAGTTAATAAAGTTTGTATAGAGCATTTCAAGTGCTCTAAGGCAGCAATGAAACTTAAAATACAGTTTGTATTGGAATTTTTATCCTTTTTTTTTTTTGTGTGATAGTCAAATGCTACTTATAATGATGTTCCTTTTTGAAAGTACTTCAAAGGTTAAATTACCAGGCCCTTGCAGAATGATGCTTCACTAGGTAGGTTTACTGAAGCTTTGAGAGTGCGAAGAGCACTAGGTGATGTTCTGTGCTGATGATGCTTTTCTCCATTTCCGATATATTGGAGACTGAACAAATTTCATTCTAGAGTAATTTAAAACTCTTTCCGTAGTATGCTCCTGGGAAGAAGTTGATCTTGTACAACAAGAAATACGAGTTGTCACCCTGCAATCCATTACAAAATGGTTCCCTGCCTAGTGATAGGACGAGGGGCAATGGGCACAAACTGCAGCACAGAAAGTTCCACCTCAACATGAGGAAAAACTTCTTTACTGTGAGGGTGACAGAGCACTGGAACAGGCTGCCCAGAGATGTTGTGGAGTCTCCTTCTCTGGAGACCTTAAAAACCCAACTGGACGCATTCCTGTGCAACCTGCCCTGGGCGATCCTGCCTTGGCAGGGGGGTTGGACCAGATGATCTTCAGAGGTCCCTTCCAACCCCTACCATTCTGTGATTCTGTGAAAAGCAGTAGATGAGTTGCGTTTACCCTGGAAAAAGTGGTGGCAGAATTTGTCCCTGAGGTGCGCTGGAGGGATTGGTGAGACATGATGCGTCTGCTAATGTGGGCAACTGGAGCTGCTGTAGTACAGAGAACTGAGGAACAGAGGACAGGTAGAGTCCTCCAGCTGCCCTGGCTGTCCCTCATCAGTGTCCCGCTGCCCTTCTCCTCGGCACTGCTTGAATGAAGTCCCTGTATTCTGTGAAATTACTTCCTATAAAGCATGGGCTTAGCAGAACAACATCTGTATATCTAAACTAACAGGTACATTCTGAACAACATCATATATTCTGAACAAATATTTTGGACTAGGCTGACAACTCTTCCAAAAGATTCATAGTGGCACCTTTATGTCAACTTACTCTTCGGCAAAACCTCGTCACAGATTTGATCTTACTTTCCTTGTTCTTTGATCCTTGATCGGTTTACATCTAGTAATTGCTTTAAAATTCGAACGCATTTAAAAATATATAATTCTGACTTTGTATAAAAGGACTTATCTATCTGGGTCTAAAATTTCAGCACACATTAGTATAATCCATATCTGCATAACTTCTCTGGTGTATTGCTATCATAAATTAATTTCTAGTGCAAAGCGAAATTATCCTTTTAAATAGTGGCCTTAAGTCATTTGTCTTGTATGATTAACATTTCCATCTTATTACTAAGATGCGTGGGGAGGAATTACCTGGTTGTTTTATATCAAATCAAATTTGAATTAGCTGATGATATAAATGTTTTTTTTGCCAAGTTAACCACTATATATGGTATTGTAATTGCATGTCCAATGAACCAATATGTATTTATCGCTTGAAATTCACAGTCAAATGCAAATGAGTATTTACAAAAGCATGCTCTCAAAGATCTTTAAACATTACAAGCACATCTTAAAGTAAGCATATTCTTTCTCTTTCTATTTAGTCATCCGTGACTCTTTGGAAGATCCTGTTTCTGGAGTTGGGGTCAGGTGCCCCCTGGGCTACTTTCCGTGTGGCAATATCACAAAGTGTTTGCCCCAACAACTTCACTGTAACGGTGAGGATGACTGCGGGAATCGGGCCGACGAAGACAGCTGTGGTACGTGGCTGAGGCTTTTCTTTGTGTCTCGCACCTGCGGTCACTGAAACCCATGCGGTGCTCACCGCAGAGAGCGAGCTGCGAAGCGTTAGGAATAGGAAAGTTAAATGTTCTGCAGAGGATGCAGCAGGTCTTTGGTTTAGCTGATTAAGCCGCCCAACAAGCCGTTTGCTAGGAAAGAAGGATGGACCACGTTTTTGTTTGCGTGTGGCATCAGTTTATCCAGTTTTATCCCTGCTTTGACCTGGCTTGCACGTGTCATTTTGATGTGTACAAAGGGATGCACATGAGCTGGCAAAGACCTCTGCTGAGGAGAGGTAGATGTACGCACTAACAGAATTTATATAAAGCTTAATGTGACTTTTAAAGTTGGCTGAGAAATGTAATTTAGAGGAATTTTCAAGGTTTTTCAGAAATTGCTTACGTCCTAGTTTGGGAGAAAAACTGTGAGTGTGCGTGTGTGCTGTGCAAGCTGCACCAGGCTTTGGGTTTGGAAATGTCAAAATCTCAGGGAATACACATAGTCAGGTCACTGCTGCCTGCCGGAGTGAT
>NW_010518674.1:0-367 GCF_000687285.1 Phaethon lepturus | reverse complement strand
CCCCCTCCCGGCCGAGCGGGGCGGTAGCCGTGAGCTTGACTTGGTTTGTAGGCTTTACTCCTGCTGCAGCCTGAGCAGGGCAGGGGCTTTGCACCGGCGCTTACCTGCCCACGCCGCTTACTTGTGAGCGCGGCCCCGGCACAGCCTTGGTCTGTGCTGAGCAGCATCTCTCACACAGTGCCTGGGCGCAGCTCGGAGGGTGGCTGGGCTAGCCTGGGAAGGGCCGTCCTACATTTTGTGAGAAGGGAGCTTAGCCATTTGGTTGTGAGCTACGACTGCAGGGAGAGAAAATCGGCCCTAGCACACTTTATTGACTGGTATTGTCGGCTCACCGACAGCCTGGAGAGTTTCAGAGCTGCTCTCCAGG
>NW_010518673.1:49260-60605 GCF_000687285.1 Phaethon lepturus | reverse complement strand
TTATTTAAAAATTATAATCATTATTTAATCATTATTTTCCAATAGTGTACACAATTGGAGCTTAACAACCAAAGTACGATATTTGCACCTGATCACCATATTCCAGTCACCACTAATAGTGTCATGAACAACTAAAAGACAGATTAAATAGGTTCTTATAAAAAGGATACAGTACGCAAAGGACACAGTACGCAAAGGATACCGGCTGTGAAGCGGCCGCCCTGCAGGCCCCACTGCCAGCGCCTTGAAATGTTAAACCAACTGCACAACACAGTCTCAAAGCCATGAGCCCCTGTGGTAGGGAGATGAGGGGCCATGTTTCCCCTCATGCGACAGAGGAGGACATTCCAAGCTCCAGGCACTGCTTGATACAACAACAAAAAAATCATAACCTGAACCGACACACTTTGAGTTGTAACTGAATGTTATGATCTGCCGTGCGTGCTTCCTGTCTGTGGCCATATGACAGCGAATCCTGCTTGATTGCAAGAGCAATCCTCTCATTTTTTCCACATCACCTGGTATTCCAGACACCTTCTACAGGAATAGCAGAAACGCTATTACCTGCTATGATCTGTCGGGTGTAGCTACTGATATCAGCCCCGCATCTCAACCCAAAGTACCACTGAACTCGGGGAAAGAGACAGAGGACGAGTCAGTAACGCACTGCTGCAAAAGCATGGGCAGTTCCCCCAAGATCAGTTGTGTTGCTGACATGAAACAGTGTTTTCATAATCAGGATCCTGTTTAGCATAGGAAATGAAGAACATACTGTTCCAAATGAAACACCGGGGGAGATTTAAGTAGGCAGAATGTAATTGCTTGGCTTGGTATCTAAACAGCACACTGGAGTGTTAACATTGCTATTCCTTTTAATAGTTTGATGGAGTTTTTAATGAACACAAGATCACTGAAAAGTTTCTTATTTGTAGCCATAATTGGAAAGAGAGGTAAAAAGCCAGAGGTTTTTCCTCTTTTAACTTTCTAAGGTTGGTTAAGAAGAAAAATGAAGAGGAAACAACAGAGTGAAATGAAAGAGAACATAAGAACAGAACACCAAGAAGTTTCTTTTTTCTCTTTTACCAAGGAAAAAAAAAAAGAAAAGATACAAGCTTTATCCTTTATGCTTTACACATATGGTACCCCATACTGGTCATTTTTTATATTTTGTGTTAGGTAGGTAAAACGATATAATGCTCACCAGTGATTCTTGCATGAAATACCTACTCTGAAAGTTTTAGAATAGGTAAAAATGGCATGATGTCCCCAGCTAAGTTGCTACAACAGAAAATTACTTATCTGGATGAAAATGTGGATTTTTAACACATCTTGTCCCATCTTCTAGTCATTTGGATCTCATCCAATGAATTTTCTGTGCTAGGACAACGTACTTTCAACTTTAATTGATATGAGTGGGAACCTGGAGATCATAGTTGATATTACTGTCCTGTTAGTCAAAGTAAATATGGTGGGACGCTTAAATCCTTTCACCTAGTTCATTGTAATAAAGCAGGCAATCATATTTTTATATGGAAATTGAGTAAACCAGTATAAATTTTATTAGTGAAGTAATTGCTATTTTAGTTTTCATTCTCTGATTAGTTGACCACCTCTGAACACAAAGTACTTTGTTTTTGTACAGTCTAACTTCTAATCACATCATGCAGCATGAAGTAAATAGTCTTTCAGAAGTCTTAAATTTACTATGTTTCCATGGTAACCAAGTTATAATCTCCTAAAATAATGTATGAGCTTTGTCGTAAAAGATCTAATTTCCATAAAGCTATTTTCATTACCATTAATTAAGTTACAATCTTTCAATACTTTACCAATTATCTCCCTTATCAACTTTGTCCAGGATTTGTGTCATGCTAACTAGCTTAAATGTTGCCTAAGTCGTCTCACATTTATTTGGAAATATGAGGATTAACTTCTTCTGCACTGTTGGAGTCTTTCCAATGTTTTTTAAATACATCTAGAGATGCAATCTGTGTCCCAGAGTGCTTCGAGGCCAGTTTTAAAAATTGTTTCAGGCCAAGATGTGGGGAATTCTTAAATTTGATCACTAAGTTACTGTGTCATATATTTGTAGACAGGCACAAATTAATTTATTTTCACAGTAAAACACTAAAAGCTGTCATTAAACAGGTCTTTGTGTGAAGCTAATTGGAGGGAAGGAATGTTTAGTTGCATTATATTTTGCAATAGTTAGAAACAGCGTAACAGCAAACTGTAAAGTCATAGCTCAGGAGGAGAGTGATAATGTTAAAGCTGATCATGAAATAAATTTCCTGAAAGAAAGGTTTTCTCTCCAACCAAATGCAAGCACAATGAGAGTTGTGTCGTTCTTCTGCAGCCATCTGTCTGTATGAGAGAAAGACAGGGATTTTGGAAAATGTAGGGAAGTCACTGGAAACCAAATGAAATTTCTGAGCAGACTACAGCCTGCTACCATTTGTTTCTATTGCATTTGGAGAAATATTCTCTGTAATGACACAGAATTGTACTGACTAGGTGCAAAATCTGAATCTTATCTTCTTAGGTCAAGTAGGGAAAAAAACAATAGGAATAGAAATTAGAGAGTCAAGCTTCTCTCCATTAAAAGGCATACATAAATTTATTTGATTACTTCTAATTTTCTGTATTGTTATTGACATTTTATCTGCCCTAACTAAAACTTACCCTAAATCATAGCCATATTTTTTAAAATATTTTTACATAATTCTTATTTTGCTGGTATTTATCAATTCCAAAAACCTAGGCTACTCATGAATCTCAAAGAATATTTAGCAGTAGAAATTTCAGCCCAAATTTTATATTTTAACAACATTATTATTTGTTAACCAGAATATATCAGTCAACCAGAAATAATATTCAAATGCATATTTTTTAATGGTTAATTTTGTCCAAGCAAGAAGAAAGTAGTTAGCATCATGTGTAATTACTTTCTCCTAAGACTACTGTAATTGAGAAGGAGGAAATTCAATAATGGCATTTTGTGCCACATACTGTAAATGTAGTCTGTTGGTTTTGATAGTTGGCCATATTTCCTTCATGACCAAACTCAGAACTTAAACTGCTTATAGCAGCAGGGCAAAGATTGTTAGATTCTTGTGAAATATGGCATAAAAATATGAAGGCCTACCTGTTACACTATTATAACTGTTTTCTCCTGTAACCAGTCTATACCGGCAATCTGGTAAGAAGACATTAAGATTACTTAAATATGTATTGCCTTGTTCAGTTCATGTTTATTTTGTTCTGGTTTTTATGACACTTTTTAATATCTCCCAGATTTAAGACTACTTTTAGATATGACTGAATAGATACACTTATCTGTATATATATATAATATGTACCAGTTATGACATTTTGTGGCTTCTATAGCTACCCATAATAAATATAGTGTTTTATTATATCTGATCTTATGATAATATTAGAACACTTTAAAAAGAACACATAACAAAGGTATATGTCTGTAAATGCAAGAAAAAAATGAAAAGAATGAAAACCACACACCCCCGTAAGAATTATTCATAACAGATAAGGAAGACAAATAGGTAATCTATATACCACCCTGTTAATGGCTGTGCTACTCAGATGTTGTAAACCAATGATGTTCCACTGAAACTACTTCAGCATCTGGCCCAAAAGTAGAGAAAACCTTCCAATTTACTTGGAATTCTTTTCCCTTGGTCAGAGCCTGTTAAGATTTATAAGAAAAAGGAGGATATATTACAGTTAAACCTGAGAGTTTGCCATCTGTATTATAGGGCTCTGAATTCAAATGGATGGATACGATTTCCATCACTGCATACTTTCTGGCTCATGAACAATATGTTAAAAATAAAATTTATAACTTTGGAGTTCCAGTGGGAAAACTGTCATAGCTAATGCTAGTGTGGACAGTATATTGATGGATTTTACAGTTTTGTCACATTAGCAATACTTCCATGAACATTTATCTTGCTGACAGTGACTTTGACAGTAAGAGACCCACTCCATAGAAATGTTGCACTTTCATTAAAAAATCAAGCGGTTTTCCCCACCTGGTGGTCTGGTACATCTCTGCCTTGTAAATTAAGACTCTGGAGAGAAAGTAACCTTGAGACTGCTTTGCCTTACAGGCCCTCTACTACTATCTAGTGGAGGGGAGAGCCATTTCTCTTAGTGCAAATGAGTGGCACCTGCTTTCACTCTTGGACTTGGGATCCCTTTTTCAGGTTAAGTGAAACATTAGGAGGACAGGGGTTGTCACTGAGAGCATCAATACAGCATCTCTTTATGTTGCAATGGTGGTGCTTTCACAACTGAACAAATAATCATGTCTATTCTTCTAAGTTAAAGACTCAGGAAAACGCTCTGGACTATGATAACAATGTAAAGAGACCTTGAAGTTATTTTCTGTTTTGCCCTCTCCTTGATGCAAATGCTAGAGGATATTGCCAGTAAGTTTCAATCACGTTTACTTTATTTTTCCTCATGCAGACTGCCCCAGCAAAAATTTGTGACTTACTCATTTTCACCTGCCAAAATTAGAAAATTGCTGGCAATCTAAAATGGACTGAACCCAGAATCTCATTTTCCTTTTAACCTAATTAGTAAAAAGATGGCTCTTTAAATTCCTGAAAACAAAATTCCTAGCATCACATACACTTTTTCAAAGTACAGATAGAGGATTGTTTTCAAAAATACATTTTGCAGGTAACAGGCTGTGAATGTTTCTGTAATTTATCAGATTATTGTAATCAGGATTTATAAAGAAAAACTTTTGTGAAATTAAATCCATTGGCTTCCAGTTGATGTTTTGCAATAAAACAGACATTGTACACATTTTGCTTAGAAGTTACAGTTCATTCTACTATATTGGTTCATTGTTATAGAAAATCATCCTAATCTGTTTAAGTGACCATGAAAACTTTATATTTTTCACTGGACTTTGCAACTATTCTTCCATTAAGATATTAGTACCTGAAAGCATTAGTCAGCTGTGCATTTCCTGATTTCTTTGGGAAATTCATATGCATTCAGGATATAAGACTTGTCTGAATCATTCTCATTTTCTTTTGCTACTTAAGTAATAAGCATCAGCATCAACAATGAAAATCCTTTTCTTTGCACTGGCTGCTACAGTTGGATGTTGACCAAAATCTACAAAATTATTTTTAAAAGCAAAAAATTGGTGAGACAGCAAGGAATAGAAAAAAAAAAGATACTTTAAAAGAATCTATAAAGTTTTGCCCAGCTGTCATCAACAACATAGAGGACATTTACTCTGAGACAGGCATGACATAAAATTCAAACTCAGAACAAATTGGATAGAGAAAGCTCTCCAGCTATAGAAGAAAGTAAGAAAGAAAAATCTTTTTGAGAAAGAAGAAATAGACAATAAAATATAGCAGATGTCTATAAATCAAGTGGTTATTAGACAGAGAGGAATTTAAATGATTAGTTGTTTGTCACTAGCAGGATACAACTGATACAATGTACTGCAGTCTATAGAAAGAGATGATTGAACAAAAGACAAAAGGGAAAAAATGAGAATAAGCCATAATTAGTAGTTCATTCTTCTGCTCAATTGTAACATCTTTCAAATTAAGTCAGTGTTTGAAATATGCAAATTACTAAATTCAAAGATGTTTACTTGGCCTAAAGTGGGGTTTAGAACTGAAGAAAGTATATTACAGTCTTGTAATGTATCTAGTATCCTATTACATTGCAGAAATCTAAGTGTAACAGAATTTGTTTAAAAGTTATATAAGATCATTCTGTTAGAGGTTTATTAGTTAGGTGTAGTGAATTGATTTTTTCCTTCTTTCTTTCACAATTATTGTGGAGGTCAGAGAAAACACATAGCAACTTACTCCTTTTGGTCATCCTTTAAATTAAATTTTTCTTCAGGAAATTTCTCTGAAGTATTAAATGCATTTGTCACAGGACCTCGAAAAAATACTTATGGAAAACCAGAAATAACCTTTTCTGTACTATTATGTGTTTAAAACATTTTGCAGGGTTTTTTTTATTTCTATTACCATGAAGATTATAGAAATATTTTTATCATAACTAAGAAATCAAGCAGCTTTTCAAAACATGAAGATTTAGCTGTAGTTTGACATACGATAGATTAGGGAAAGCAGGAAAAAAAGAGGAGCAAACAATTCTTATAAATAAAGAACTTTTCCAGGTCTCAAGTTCAACTTTTAGTTCCAAAAATATCCTGCTGACAAATAATTTCTCTGTTTCATGGCCATTTTAGAAGTCTGGAAGTCAGTTCAGGAAGAAAAGCTATCTGTGAAATATTATTGGCACTTTGCTAAGATACTTCTCTGCAGATTCAACAAACATTTCCTTTGGAGTATTCTAAACATTTTATGGTTGCAAAGATTCCTGTCTTTGGAATGCTCATGTGTTTTATCTTCATGTGATGTCTTCATCAAAGGAGAGAGTTATTTTCAATGTTTGCGTTTAACTTTAAAGGACTTTTTATTCCATCACCTTGTTTCCCTCATTTACAAAATCATCAACAGTTTTGTCAGCTGAATGTTTGAAAGATGAAGTTAACCTAGGAAATTTTATGGAAAGAAAAGGGAAACTTTTTTTTTCCTGAAACACAGGCTATTAAAATAGCATGCATTTGGCCATGAAATATTTTAGAACTATTTAAAAACAGGTTCCAGAAATAATTAACATTTCTATAATGATTTTAATATGATTTAAGAGGAAATAGGGACATTTTCTATACTAGTAAAGCCTATGGCAAAATTCCTGTCTACTGCATCAAGTACAAAATTGAGCTCTGATTTTCTTTGCGAAGGACTTTTGATACTAAACTGCAAAATGGTTTTCAAGCTTGCCAAAGCCATCTTCCATGGTATAAATATAAAATTACTGTCTTATTATAGTTAAAAACTTCTAATCATTGAGAATCAAACTATTATCTTAAATTTTCTATGCATGGTATTTACAATTTATATATTCAACATGAATACCTACTTCAACATGAAAGTTTCCTACAGAAAAAGCAAACTAATGGTGACAGCTAACAACTATTTATAAATACTCCAGTCAGGAATGGTCAAACTCTATCACGAACTAACTAAAGCAAGGAGATGAAAGGAAGACTGAGATATGTGCCACTTTTTCTAGGAAAGTCACTTTGTTTGTCAACAAATTCTTCTTCACTCTGAAGACAACTTAGCATAATTCCCTTAGAGCATATCAAGAAAAAATTCTGTTAAATCCTCTGGATGTGAATGACTTTTATGCTCACTTTTCAAATAAAGCTGATGACATTATAAAGACATATTTCAGGTGGCAATGCCTTCTTTTTGGAAGAGTGATAAACTACCTTGCAGACTACCGAAACACTGAAGACTTGAGTGCCCCTGTACTTAACTGAATACTAATGTTGCTATCATGTTCAATGGAACTGTACTGGCCAAGAGACTCTTGCCGTCCATTTCCACAGTTCATATGACTGGGATGTGGATGGGCCTCAGGTGACTCTCTGACTCCTCATGAACAGAATCTTATGTACGCAATCAGAAATAAGACTTATCTCAGTGGATCCTCTTCTATCAGACATGTCCAGTAAAACACTATGAAGAAGAGTCATGTTCCTTGGCTTCATTCTGTCCATAAAATCTCTACCTTGAATACAACCTTGGATAAGGATCTATGAGTGTTAATATGGGAAAACTATACTTTCAAATATTTTTTCATCTGAGCATCCCCCTGAGATCTTTTTTGTGCCATGAATTGTTTCAAAACTTAAAAATAAACAAATACTATAAATTAAAGAACTTTTGAGGCTTTTGGTGGTTTTGAGTATTATATTTGGTTACTACTTCACTATTAATACTATTTAAGCCATTGACATATGAGGATTTTGCCTTTTGCTTCCTTAAATAAGCCCTTGCCAGCAGCAAGACTTACTAACCAATAAGCACTGACTCCCATTACACTGTACTGTAATATTGTACTCTCTGAGATGCTTGGGCTTCATCAAAAGCAGGTAAAGGATTCAGCATTCAGGGCTTTTTAGAACATTATATAAGAAGTGTTTTGAATTAACATAAGATAGCAATGAACAGTTAAGTAATGATAGTTAAGTAAAACAAAACCAAAATAAAACCTCATGATTTCTACTAAACAGTTCGTCCCATGCATTTCCTGGGACAGCAGATCATGTCCCATTTTCTTAATGGTTGTATAGACCACTTTAAACATATATTTCCCCCCGATCTTAACAGAGGAGGGAAATAATTCCAACTATGAGAGTAGATATCCTGTTTTCTTGAAGTATTTTAATATAATTGACTTTTACTCTAAGATGTTTTACAAACTTGGAGAAGGCAGAAGAATACTGCAATGCTGAGCTCAATACGCATGGAGAGGTCACAAACTGCAGTGAATTCCTCTGCGGTTATATAAAATCCTATACATCTGTACTTAATGAGAAAATAAGATCGAAGGCATAAAGCAGTTTGTAGGTAGCTGTAAATATTCATTATACTATAAGTACTTGTGAATAGGTCACAGAATTTTTAATAATAAAAAAGATATCTGCATCGATGAATAAAGATGAGGATGGCTGAAGAAAAAACTAATCTGTTTTGTGCAAATTTAATAAGGGACCAAGCAAACAGGTTTAGAGACCAAAATCCAGAGGGTTTTTTTGTCTGCAGTTTCCTGATACACTTAGTCTACTTAATCATGATTTTGGAAATCATATAGTCTCTGAAATATTTCCATGAAAATATAATGCTTCTGGTTTGTGCAAGCTGGTACCATGATGAGGATATTTTTATAAGTACTATCCTAATATTTTATACTACTTTTGTAATAACAACTCATATCTTATTGTCATAATTGGCGAGAACTGAAATTTTTGACAGTGATTTGGGAGATTTTTTATTGAACCCACTGTGTACCCCTAAATAATGTCAAAGATGTGTGTATTGTTTTATAAAACTAAAATTATTTGTTTCTTCAGTGAAAAAGATGTAGCAACCTCAAGTAATTTGTCATCTTTTCTTGGATGAGAACAAACATCCACAGTGAAATGCAGACCTTGACACCCATGAGCAGAACACTAATGTCAGACATTAATGGCTGTAGCCAACCTGTAGTATCTAGACTGAATCTCTGTAGCAGTGTGTAGACGCAGTGGCACTTACCATGCATAGTAGTCAAGTACCATCTGCTTCTATACATGCCCGTGAATATGCATGTATACATACAGAAGTTTTATATGTATTTTATAAGGATTTTCTCTACATTTACTCAGCTTCAGAGTCTAGACAAGATTTGCTGAGACAGGAAGCACAGAATACATAGCATTCAAATATGATGGACAGCATTTGGGAGTATGGGGTAAGATTCATCCAAGGGATTTGTCCAGATGATTTCTTTGAAGAAATACCTGGAGGCTCCCTTAATGGAGAAAGGCAGGCACACCTGAAATATTTGTCAGACATTTTCTGCCAAATTATGAAATCTCCAGCCCTCTCTATCTCTCTGTACTAACTACCAAGGAAGCTGAGGGGAGGTAGATCAGATGCAGATGTTTGAAGTTAGGTGCAAACACTTTGTGTCAAAATCTCTCAAACACTCAAAGGATACATTCAAATGCAGTGTGTACTCCTTGTAAACATAAACTCTTGCATTTCAGGAAGTTGGTAAGCAAAGATTTAGATAGTCTTTCCAATGATATAAAGTCTCCTTACTCCTCAGAGAAATAGAGACGAACAATGACACTTGTGTGGTGAATTGTTTAAAAAGTAATTAAGTGCAAAACTAAAATCATATCCTTAGTTAGATGGATCACTTGGGAAGCTGAACTGTTGCCTTTTCCTGTAACCCACACTCATTACAATTACAGTCCAAAACTCACTTGGGATTTTAAACTGTTATTATTTAAAAACAATTATGTTAATTTAGGTATGCAAATCAGTGTAATTACTGTTGCTTCCTATAGGTTTCCACATAATCAATGTGAGTTGTATCTTGCTGGAATGGAAATCTAGAATTTCCATTTTAAGGCAGAGTTTTGTGTCTGTTAGAATGACTAAAATATCTTTCACTTAAAGAACTGCTGATGTTTTCTTATAGCTCATATACTGTAACTGTCAAAGTAAAGTACATGTGACTTTGCCCAATTAGTGGAGTGAATTTATACATAATTAACATTAATATTCCTTCAAAGATAAATTGATTATTGATTTATCTTCTTCCACTAAAATGTTGTGTAAATTAAGATTTTCCTTGACTATAAAAATTGATAAATGGAAGTACCATTATGTACCGTGACTCACATTTTAGTGCCATACAGTACGTATCTTTTGTGCTCATCTACACTGTGTTTGTTCAAGACACTGACTTTTGGTAAAACTTGATATATTTAACACATTTTCCCCTCCTACAGCTTCTGAAAGGAAACCTCTCAGTCTAAACTGTTGACCTATGTTAACGACATCCACTAGAAAAAAGGCAAAAACCAAAACAAAACTCTTATGAATACTGCTGAGTCTTCATATAGCTTTTTATAGTTCTGAGAGCTATTTAAAATGTATTCATCACTTTAAGCAGGGTATATGTGATATTACTGTTATAATTGTTGTTGTTGCTGTGTAAGTTGCTGGTAACAGTGCTTGTACTTCAGATTGACTGAAATTTCCTGTTCCTTGATGAGCTTGTGTTCTACGCTAAAAACACCAACACATTTACCAGATTGCACCTGGTCAGATATATTTTCCAGTTTGGTTGTCTGGCTCAAGAACAATTTTACAAAAATTTCTTTAAAATTATTTGGCTATTTCTGGAACGAGATAAGGGGAAAAAATGCTTTAGAAGTATTCAAAAAAAGGCTGGGGGCAGGGTGGGGACACAGACACATGAGGAAGTTGCATTGCTCCCTGAAGGAATGCTGACTCTTATTCTTTACATAATGATGGTAATCTGGAAAAGTGCTTAGCCCTGGGATCAAGGGTTTAATTTTGTTCATACCAGCAAAACTCTGTTAGTTCTACCCAAACTATAAACAACAAAAAAACGCAGAAAGAAAGAAAGAGAACTTCATACATGTTCATCATCTTTTGAA
Source organism: Phaethon lepturus (assembly GCF_000687285.1). NCBI lineage: Eukaryota > Metazoa > Chordata > Aves > Phaethontiformes > Phaethontidae > Phaethon > Phaethon lepturus. The sequence continues at coordinate 49,504 of NW_010518673.1, read as the reverse complement.
GTTTTGCAGCTAAATCATCTAGAGAACTCTTCTGAACTAGGTTTTTCAGAGCTGAAGGATGTGGATGAGATTTTTTCTACTTGCTGGTTATGGCACCTGGCACATCAAAAGCAGAAAAACATTTTCGTATGTGTTCTCAGTGGTGATCCTTCACCCATGTCTGGTGCCTAGTTGCAAGGGAATTAGGGAACAAAAATGACTAAACAGAAACTTTGCAATACAGAAAGCTGAAAGTTGAACAGCA
>NW_010518673.1:571-49229 GCF_000687285.1 Phaethon lepturus | reverse complement strand
GCAGGAATGTGAAGAGACCTATGACACAAGCCAGGTAGTGCAAGGAAAGAGGAGAGAGAAGAGCAGGAAGAGGGGAGAAGGATACTGGAAAATCTAGAAGCACTGATGAGTGGATGAATACAGAGAGGGACCAGAACTTAAAACGGGCATTTGATACATGCAGAGTAGAGAAGGGACAAAAATGAAAAGGGAAGGGGATGTGTCTCAAGATGAGCAGGAATTGGGGCAAAAGATTGTTTAGAAGAGAAGAGTGGCCCTGAATTAGGGTGATAGAGGTCAAAAAACAAAGAAAATTTATTCTTATACTTTTTATTTTTTAATAAAACCCTGAAAGCCATAAGTTTGGAGAAACAACTTAGTTTATCAAGCACCGTCCCTATAAGAGAAAATCAGGAATTTTAACATTTTTGAATCATGTATTCAGCACAATTTTATACTGATTTGCTTTTGTACCTAAAACACCTGCCAATCCCAGAACAATTTTCTTTTCTTCTATATTCAACTTTTCTCCCATATATTTACAGCGCAAAAACATATCCTTTGCGAGATTGCAGTATGCTAGCCTAAACAAGTCAAGCATTTTCAATCATTTCTCATATAAAGATTTCACATTCCCCTAATCATTCTCTATGCCTCTTCTGTTGCAACTTTATCTATCTTGAAAATAGGCGGACTAAAATCAAAACAATATTCTACACAAAGACTCAGTAGTTCCTTGAAGAAAAGTATGCTTTTGTATATATAAAGAACTAACACCTATATATTCTGGCATCACATCTGCCTTTTTCACAGATGCAATATGTCCCTGCCTGTGTGCACTATGATACAGTTTTACTCCAGCATTTCCTATCTACAGCAATAGGTTTGATAAGAAAAGTTTACAAGGAAAAGAAGTATGTGATGATGTAATTGACAAATAGGACACTGCAGGAGTGACATTCACATTTCCTTAATTGTAATCGCCACTGTTTAGTTGCTGAGTACTTTTTAATTCCAAAGGACACGTTTTTTTAGATTTATATTTTGTATTATTATACCTTGTGTAAAGCCAGCCCTGCTATTTTTATGTCCTCTCCTAGCCCTCGAATAATAACATTGGAATGAAAATATAAAGCTAGGGCATGTTGGCTTATGTTGTGGATGCAAAAAATAAACTTTAAAAAAATTATTAAGAATGAAAATAAACCAAATCATTCCTTTATTTTGGTATAAGAGTGCATGGAGAAACTAAGCTCTGTTTACTATACTTCTAAACTTGTTTTCATGCCCATGTGCAATACCGCATTAATGGCTTTGCGTTCGGACATACTATTAGTGGAAAGGAAACTATAATCTTGAGAAAAAAAAATTAAATTGGTTTGCCAGTAAGATAACGTACTCTGTTCACAAAATACCCAATATACATTTAATTCTACATAGTAGACGCTCTTCTGAATGGAGTTTCTTTGTATTCCCTGGCTCACAAAACTCATAATATAAAATCCGTAATCAAAGATATGAGGTGTAACATAGAGGCATCACAGAAAAGGACCTGCAATGTTTTGGAGATTCTGGGCATTCTGTATAAACACCTTGACTGAATTATGTACTTTATGACTACATTCATAAACATAGTTGCTGTACCCTCCTCACTGAGTGCTTATGACACATCTCCTAACTAGTTCCATTCACATTTTAAAACCTGTAGTCCTTTGTAATGAAACCACTTTATTAATAGTACCATTAAAATCATGATTGAAAATGTCATCTTTCCTCTTCAGAATCATGTATGTATGAAATTCAGAGTAATTTAATTCTGATATTCTTAATATGAAATCTAATTTTAACAGACTGTCATTAAAAAGAACCTGCACTTGTGTGATTTTAAGTCTTCACACAGTACTACAGATATACAAATAGCTTTATTTAGACCTTGAATAAGACAGATCATTCTCTGAAGAGATTCAAGTCTGATAGATGCTGTAGAACTGCCATAGATTAAAGACGGCAATCAGAAAGTTTACTCTATTCATAACATTGGTAAAACATTCATTCTGTGAATTGAGGTTCTCATTATTTTACCACAGGCTCCATTAACTTAATCAAATCACTGTAAGTTATGCCTGAAGAATTATAATTTAACATATATCGATCATTTATCTCCTTGTGTAGTTACTTAATTTTAGTGTGTATTAGTTCTTTGATTCCTTTACTACTTTTAATAGAATAAACAAGCTAAGGAGATGAGTTTATCTCTATATGCAAAGGTGGTAAGACTAGAACTGAATGCAATTTTAGTTTTCCTATTGAAAAGAGGAACATTTTAAAAATTGGAGATAGTACAAAAAACCTGCACGTAATTGGCAGGTTTGGCTTATTAAAACTCCTTAAAGGAAAGGTGTTTTAAAGCAACAGATTTAAATATATTTACTATGTTAAATATAATCAGTGTAGTCATCAAAAAGAATATTGACTATTGACTTGATTACAGGCTTTAGAAATTTGATTTAGAATAAACTGAGAATGGTAAAGTTTTTTTAATCTGGAGGAGAAAGGTGGTATAACAACCAGTGACTATTCACAGTCAAAATTGGATAGTTCTTTAACATTTATTGACCAGTGATGAACAGGCAGCAAAGGTATTTTTATTCCATAGTCTCTTCAAATTTTTCATAATGTAATAAGTTATGCTTTTGACGAAACACAGGTTATCCAACTCCATGCAAGGATAATTTTATAAAAGTTGCTAGTTTGTAACCTACAGGAGGTCGTGCTACATAGCAATGACTGTTGGTCTATTTTTTTTACAAAGGAATTATAAGGAAAAGAGGCTATTAAAAGACAGTAAATTGTCAAAGTACATATTTTCAGGAAAGAAGAATTTGTTGTGGGGTTTTTTTTATCTTTTCACACAGGATATATGAATCAGGGCATTTAAATCCTCATAGTAGGCTTTACTGAGTAGTACACATAACTTCTATCCACTTTTGGAAAATGTTAGTGTTTTATGTGAAAAAGTTTGTGAAATTAGTAAGAACAGCATGTTTATGGCAGTTATGGCAGGTTATAGTAGTGACATTGAGAATAATTATCCCTAATGTTTAAATGGTATTTTTCATGCACAGACATGAATTACAAGAATGAGAGGAAGAGGAAGAAAGAACAATGAGAAATAAATAGAAAGAAAGGAAGACTTGATTTGTTAAAAACCTAGCAACATAACAAACAGTAGTCTTCTGCTTGCTGAATCTCAAGCAATGTTTCACTGATTCAATTACTTTTACAGAGAAATTTTTGTATTTGAAACTCTTTATTGGTCATACAAATTGAAACAATTTACTCTCTTTACACACCTACTGCATAAAATATGTTTTCATGTCTAGAATTAAAAATATGATACCTGGTAGAAAAACCTAGACTTTGTCACAGAAATAAGGGGCTTATGTGCTATTTACCTTATTTTGTTGCAAGCAAAAATACTAAAAATTTCCAGGGCTTCTGAATAATCAAAATATAGACAATTACAATATTTTTAGGTAACTTAACAAGTACAATCAGATCATAAAATAAAATGTAAGGACTTTGAATAGTCTTTACAGCAGAAAAAATATGAAATACAATTGACCATTGTTCATTGTGTTTGGTTATTATGCAATATTGAAAATAATTTTGATGCATTGTATTAATTATTCTCTCTTTTCATCTTTAAATATTATGAATCAGAAGCAGAGACAGTCTTACAGGGAAAAGCAAGTCCAGATCCCTGCAGAGGGATCTGGACAGGCTGGATCGATGGGCTGAGGTCAACTGTATGAGGTTCAATAAGGCCAAGTGCCGGGTCCTGCACTTGGGTCACAACAACCCCATGCAACGCTACAGGCTTGGAGAGGAGTGGCTGGAGAGCAGCCCGGCGGAAAAGGACCTGGGGGTGCTGGTTGACAGCCGGCTGAACATGAGCCGGCAGTGTGCCCAGATGGCTAAGAAGGCCAACAGCGTCCTGGCCTGTATCAGCAATAGTGTGGCCAGCAGGAGTAGGGCAGTGATCGTGCCCCTGTACTCGGCACTGGTGAGGCCGCACCTCGAATCCTGTGTTCAGTTTTGGGCCCCTCACTACAAGAAGGACATTGAAGTGCTGGAGCGTGTCCAGAGAAGGGCAACGAAGCTGGTGAGGGGTCTGGAGCACAAGTCTTATGAGGAGCGGCTGAGGGAACTGGGGTTGTTTAGTCTGGAGAAGAGGAGGCTGAGGGGAGACCTTATCGCTCTCTACAGCTACCTGAAAGGGGGTTGTGGCAACGAGGGTGTTGGTCTCTTCTCCCAAGTACCTAGTGATAGGACAAGAGGAAATGGCTTCAAGTTGCGCCAGGGGAGGATTAGATTGGATATTAGAAAAAATTTCTTCACTGAGAGGGTGGTCAGGCATTGGAACAGGCTGCCCAGGGAACTGTTGTTCGGAGTCGCCATCTCTGGAAGTGTTCAAGAAAGGTGTGGATGTGGCGCTTCAGGACATGGTCTAGGGGACATGGTGGCGCTGGATTAATGGTTGGACTTGATGATCTTGAAGGTCCTTTCCAACCTAGTGATTCTGTGATTCTGTGATTCTGTGAATAGTTTTTCTGATTTCAAAAATGGGTCTCTTATGTCGCAATACTTTTTCATTCTGCTATTGTACCTCAAACTGGATGAACAAAAATGGGGTCATAGCATGACAATAGCAACAGGTTAATAGTGAAAATGGCGCTTCAACATTAATTTGATATTTAGAAGATTCAGTGGTACTTTCTTAGGAATATGAATTAGGAAAATATGTATTAAAATTTAAACTTACAAATAAAAATAGAACTATAATTGGCAATCTGTTTTTCTCCTTGTGGAGGAACACATAAAATTATTTTTTGTTAAGGATGCCAAAAATACATTAACCCTAGCAGTAATAATGAAATTAATTTTCTGTAAGGAGTAGTTAATAGGGGTCAGATCCAGTTACTCTAAACACACGTTGTCCTTCTGCACACTTGTGTGTTTCTACAGTGAACAAGAAATAGGTATTGTTGCAAATTTCTCTGGTAAAAAGGATATTATGCAAATATACCAGAATAGCTGCAGCAAATTGTAGTAAGACAGAGTGGAGATTATCTTTTACTTCTATTTCTTTTTTCTGTGTTGAGTGTTAAAACTTGAACTTAGACAAGGAAGGAAGGATACAGCAAGTTAGAGAAGAAAATACATTGCTAACAGACTTATATTCCACAGAGAAATAGCTGGAAAACAGAGCTCTGCACTGCCACCCGATTCCATTCTTCTAACAGAAATTTTCTACTGGAAACTGTTGGCATAGCTGGATGGAGCTGAAAGGCAGGGTCTGTGGTTTGCACTGTGGGTAAAGGCTTATATATATTTGTGAGAGGGAAAGACTCATAAAGTTAACTTACTTTATTTAGAAAAGTATTGCAAATAAACCTGCACTGTTGTTCGGTAAACATTTCAGAAAAATCTCAAATTCTTCACCATTGCATGTATTCTCAGAAGACATATAACCAAAAGCTTTAGGAGTCTCTTGCTACTCATTGGTGGAATAGATTGCAATAGGTTCAAAGGAGCTCTTACTGTCTGGTGGGTCAAGGAATACCTTAATATTGATTTATAAAACTGTAAAAGCTCCAGAGGAGCAAATAATCTGAGTTTAATGAAGTTCCATGTGGATTAACCTAATGAATCTGAAGTAGTAAATATAAGACTTTTTTATTTATTTTATGTTTTAGGGAGCAAAGTCCTAGGTGGCTTTAAATTACTGATTTATATTTTCACAGCTCTTTAGAAGAGTTGTCCCAGCAGTGCAAAATCTCATACAGCACACCACAAGGGCCTGATCTTTAGGTATTCATGCAAGCAAAACTCTTAGAGTCTTCAATGAGCTTGGTCTGATTAAAAATGTAAGTTTGGTGTAATGAAAACTAAAATGACTACACACACAAAACCAGATACGGGCAATTTTCCAACTGGAACTCTCTCATTTTAAGTATGTGAAATATAACCGATTTGTCTTTGACTTCCATCATTTGTAACCCTACTGAAATGTCATGGAACTTAGAGCAGAATTCATCTCTCCTTTGTTTTAGAAGTGTTTGGTGTTTTTATTACAACTATAGTAATATCTTGCTGGTGTTCAGCAAAGCTAAGGAAAACACAGTGAGAGAAAACGGTATTTTTGAGATAAACCTTTCCTATTTTCCACTCTAGTAAAAGTAACAAAAGGTAGATCCAGTTCAAAATCTTAATTCTTAGAATTAAAATGTATCAGGTCTTGTATATTGCATGTATGACATTTCTAATTAAAGTTAGCCATGGTTGAACTATAGTGTAAAATGAAATGACCAGAATTAATCCAAGTGTCTTTTTCATAAGAAACCAGAAAATGTGCCTTGAATAGATTGACTTACAGCTATTAAACTACTATAAATTGCTTTAAGCAATGTTAAGAATGTGACTTAATTCAACAAAGGCAAGGCAATTTGATTAAGTTAATGCTATATGCCTATCCTGCCTGTTGTCTCTGCACAGTTCAAGCAATATGATCCTTCTCCAGGCATCTGAAAAAGCTGTGCCTTGTCATGTGCTACTACCATAGGCGATCTGGGTCAAAAATATAAACCATAAAGTAAATTGGATTTCTACTTACAGAATCATTGGTTCCCTCTGCTGTAGTTGTAGATGAGCAGTAACAAGCAATCCTAACATGCACTGCAATTCTACATCTTGCGTAGTGTTTTCAGCTGAAGTATTGCTTATGAGTTTCCATGGTGTGAAGAACTTCCTTGATAACTGCTGAGGTTTTCCAGTGGTCTCTGATGTAGAAATGCATTTAGCCATCTTACTAAATGCTACTCAGTTCTTGGGCTTGTTTTGACATAAATGTGTCATGGATCAGGTTTTATTGTTACTTGCTACTAATAACTACAAAGGAGAGAAAAACACAGGAATGTTATTTGGTAGTTTTGTACTGCTATCACATGACTTAAAAGAAACGATAGAGTAAAAGCAGCAGCAAAACAATGAAAAATTCAGTTACTGACTCTGGACACCAAATTCCATGGGAAAAAAAGCCCTATACAGCATAGCTGTTCTCCAGGACTCAGTCCTATACAGAAGGCAGGTACCACAAAGCAGAGATCCATACATCTTTCATACCTAGGGTAAACTCCTGGGTCTGTTAAAGTCAATGGTGAAGCTGACATGGATTTTAACAGGGCCCAGAATTTCACATTATCTTTAATTTTTAATAAAATAATTCATATTAATACATTTCAGTCGTGTACTGACTTTCAAATATGTGACACTTAGAACCAGGGTTCACAGGATGAGCAAAACCAAGATTTTAATGAAATATTAGTTGTTAAAGCTGTAAACCAGAACCTATATCCTTACTAAAGGCTTTTTAACAGTTAACAAAACTATAGGCTTTCAGTTGTCTGATGAGCCAACACAGCACAGATTATATATTTTCAGTGTCCATTTGTTCCTATGTTCTAAAATTCTGAACATAGTGAACATTCCTAACAGAAGTTATGCATCTTAAATTTGGAAAACCTTCTCTATTGCCTTTCTCTATATGATAAAGAAGTAGCGTGATTGGAACAATTTACTTCTAGTGTAATTTGTTACTTTTTACCATCCACTCTATGAGGAAAGATTTCATTTTGTTATTCTACAGTGTTTTGTATGTCTGTCTTGGTGATGTTTCTGACCTTGGACAGAAAACAAAAAAAAAAAAATTCTAACATGAAATGCACTGATACAATATCTAAAGTCTGCCTGGACATTAGTAAAGCCTTTGACACCATGTCCCACAGCATTCTCCTGGAGAAAATGGCATCTCATGGCTTAGACATGTGTACTCTTTGCTAGGTAAAAAACTGGCTGGACAACTGAGCCCAGAGAGTTGTGGTGACTGGAGTTAAATCCAGCTGGCGTCCAATTACAAGCGGTGTTTCCCATGGTGCAGTTTTGGGGCTGGTCTTGTTTAATATCTTTATCAATGATCTGGATGAGGGGATCGAGTGCTCCCTCAGTAAGTTTGCAGTTGACACCAAGTTGGGCGGGAGTGTTGACCTGCTTGAAGGTAGGAGGGCTCTGCAGAGGGATCTGGACAGGCTGGATCGATGGGCTGAGGCCAACTGTATGAGATTTAATAAGGCCAAGTGCCGGGTCCTGCACTTGGGTCACAACAACCCCATGCAACGCTACAGGCTTGGGGAGGAGTGGCTGGAGAGCTGCCCGATGGAAAGGGACCTGGGGGTGTTGGTTGACAGCTGGCTGAACATGAGCCGGCAGTGTGCCCAGATGGCTAAGAAGGCCAACAGCATCCTGGCCTGTATCAGAAATAGTGTGGCCAGCAGGAGTAGGGCAGTGATCGTGCCCCTGTACTCGGCACTGGTGAGGCCGCACCTCAAATACTTTGTTCAGTTTTGGGCCCCTCACTACAAGAAGGACATTAAGCTGCTGGAGCGTGTCCAGAGAAGGGCAACGAAGCTGGTGAGGGGTCTGGAGAACAAGTCTTATGAAGAGCAGCTGAGGGAACTGGGGTTGTTTAGCCTGGAGAAGAGGAGGCTGAGGGGAGACCTTATCGCTCTCTACAGCTACCTGAAAGGGGGTTGTGGTGACACAGGTGTTGGTCTCTGCTCCCAACTAACTAGTGATAGAATGAGAGGAAACGGCCTCAAGTTGCTGCAGGGGAGGATTAGATTGGATATTAGGAAAAATTTCTTTACTGAGAGAGTGGTCAAGCATTGGAACAGGCTGACAAGGGAAGTGGTGGAGTCACCATCACTAGAAGTGTTCAAAAAATGTGTAGACGTGGCACTTCAGGGCATAGTTTAGTGGGCATGGTGGTGTTGGGTTGATGGTTGGACTTGATGATCTTACAGGTCTTTTCCAAACTTAATGATTCTGTGATTCTGAGAATATTAGCAGGACTGTGAACCAATTCAGGAAGCTACTGAGAGACTTGGCGTCCCTCATGTAAAAACAGGTATCTAGTTGCTCATGATGTTTATTATTGTTTTAGAAACACGAAGGTATCTATGAAGGAAAGCCCTTAAGAATCTCAGTAGGAAAGGCAAGAAAACATAATTATAAACCATTGTAGTAAGCTATCCACCTGATTAATAAAAAAAGACTAATTAGAATTTTTTTTCTTCACATAAAATGTTCAGCAAGCAACATAATCATTCACATCTTACAGCCAGGATAGAAAGTAATGGTATTCGGAAAGGTTTCTTAAGGATATCACAAGTGTGCAATACATATAACCTGAACAGAGTCAATGGTTACAGATGATGCTTAGCTATTGTGATTCTGAAATATTGAAAGCCATAACAGAATCCTACCGAAGCACCTATTCAGATAACACTTCTGGATATAAGGTGATATAGAATAAAAAAACTTAAATAAAATGTGATTTACGTATGTTAGTGTCCTGGTTTCAGCCAGGATAGAGCTGGTTTTCTTCACAGAAGCCAGTGTGAGGCTGTGTTTTGGATTTGGGATGAGAAACTGTTGATAATGTGCTGATGTTTTGGGTTGTTGCCGAGCAGTCAAGGACAGTCCAGCTTCTTGTGCTGGCCTGCCAGCGAGCAGGCTGGGGGTGCACGGGGAGCTGGGAGGGGACACAGCCGGGACAGCTGACCCAGACTGGCCAAAGAGATATTCCCTACCATACGACGTCATGCCCAGTACATAAACTGGAGTTGCCCGGGGGGCGGAAATCGCTGCTCGGGGACGGGCTGTCGATCACGGCGTGGTGAGCAATCGCTGTATTGGGCATCACTTGTTCTTGTACATTCCTTTGTTGATAATATCATTGTTGTTCCCTTCTTTCTTTCTGTCCTATTAAACCGTGTTTATCTCAACCCACGAGGTTTTTCCTAATTCTCTCCCCCATCCCACTGCGGGAGGGGGAGTGAGCGAGTGGCTGCGTGATGCTTAGTTGCCGGCTGGGGCTAAACCACGACAGTTAGAAATACATGCATAGGCACACAAAATAGTAATAAGAAAGATGAAGAAAAGACACATCTTTCAATTAACTGAAGGAATAAAGGCTGCTTGGACCATTTTCATTTATAATATCTGGCATCAATTTTTAATTTTTTGGTGAGCTGAGATACAATAGTGATGACAAAGGTAAGGCTAGAAAATTTGCTTATGAAATTTATATGTCCATTAAGGAATAAACAAGGCCTACATATAGACTATTTAATGAGAAAGTTATCCTCCCAATGGGTTAATTAGAATATAAGCCAGGGAAACAGAATAATTGAATATTTATGAAGGGAGAAATTTCAGTGCATCCTCTTTTAAAGTCTTATTGGCAAATGTGGAAAGGAGAACAAACTCACCTGTGAGCATACACAAAAAGATTGGCTTTGTATTTAATTTATATATTTCTGTATTTTGTGTATTTAACCTGTCTATCTCTCTAGTCTTTTTATCTAAAAAGCACAGTGTCCTGAGATAATCACTCACTGTTACTATGATTGAATTGGAAAGAAATAAAAAACTATAGATGGCGATCTTTATAATTTCTCTTTCTCTCTCAAGTGTCCCATTCTTTCCTATCCTGCCCATATGTTTTCTCCATATTCTAGGAATTCAGTATTCCTTAAAATAAAATAAAATATCTTCTCATGTATTTTTATGTTTCCATTTGATTAAACCGTTCTATTGGAAATCCACTCCAGCAGGAAGAGGAAGTCACATTACATCACTGACTATATATAAGTTTCCACCTCATCCCTGATTCCTGTATTTTCCTCAGCAGCATATCCCTTATTTTATGAAAGGAAGAAATGTTTGGGAAAGAATAGGAAAAAATGGCCAGATTAAGTTTCAGAAGACTGAAGTAAGCATCAAATCACAGACTGACTCAGGTGAAACTAATTTAGCAGCAGCCATTGTCACACCCCTTTGGTGGTTCAGCTGGGCCTGCAGGTCAAGAATACAGAGGAATAACTACCTGAAGGTCTGGTCCGAGGAAGAGTCATATCTCCATGGTCTAGACCTAAATTGTAAGTGAAGTCTAGTTGACATATATGTGCATTATGAACACTATCAGTGGATCCTGATCCTTTCTTCCAAGCCCAGTTCAAGATGAACCTCTTGATTCACAGAGGCTAAGGGCAACCAAATATCTTATTGCCACCTTGAAGCAGATCATTATGTCCTTGGGCAAGATCCCTGTTAGTTTTCATCTGAATTTTGTACAAATACCATCTTCACCTGTAGAAAATGCATTTCCTGCATGAAGTATGAGGTAAATACGCTTCTGTCTTTGGATGCTAGTTAAATCTAACAGATTTCTAGAACGTGTCCTCCAACACTGTGGTAATCTGATGAACTCGTCATTAATTGCAAAGATACCAATAAATCATAGTTTTTTAAAATGTTGGCACTCTCATCCTCATTTACCATGTAACACTTGGCTGGCTTGCTATGGATTTCCTTCTAAGGCCCTGAAGTGAGAATACACTATAATTACTAAATGCAGATGTTTATGCTCATTCCACTTTACCAGTGAAAACTGCATTGCTGCCAACAATTAATGGTAGTCTACTCATGCAACCATTTGCTGACAAAAGTTCTGCTCTTAGTTTCCCACTTTAAAGTGGTTGCTGACTCAGATAGCACTGAGTGGCTGCTGACTTCTGCCATCTAATTTTATTTCCCCTTTTACCTGCTTTTGTGAAGCTCCGTTTGAGAAATGCTACATTAGACCTTTAACAAGTACTATAGCTACAGCGTGTGCCTCAACACACGGCTGTCCTCTTGAGATTAAAGTGAAAATGAAAATCATCATATGAAGTACAAAAGAAAAAAGAAAAAGCATGTTAAGTGTGAACAGAATAGACAAATGTCAAAGGGAAGAGAAAGAGCATCCATCCTAGGAAATCTACCTGAATTTACAGAAAGGAGATAAGGAAATAGCAATAATATTAAGCTGTCCTGTTCAGGTATTTATTCAGATGAAAAGAATGATATCTACATAATTCAGGAATCAAATGCCAATAGACAAAAAATGATGAATTAGGAAGCCAGATGGTAACTTTGAAAATTATTGTTAAAAGATTAGAGGCTTGTAAATACCTGACAATGCAATAAAATTAGATTCTGCATAGACTTTTGGAAGAATTAAAGAGTAGCTGTGGGAAGGAGAAATATTGTTATTATACAATTTAACTAGTTACCTTGTACTTGGTAATTAAAATAACCTAGGGTCATATAGTCCTTTCTCAGCAATGTCTTATCCATGAGAAAGACCAGCTAGAATGATATACAGCAGCTAGTACTACTCATTGTTTACAGAAGAAACAAAGTCTGTCTTAAATTACTGAAGACATTTTCATATACAGAGTTTGAAATGCTACGAAACTTTGAAACCATAATTAAACCAAAATAATCTAAAGAAAAAAAAAAGAAAAGAAAAAAAAAAAGGAAAGGGGAAATTGGCTAACAGCCAGATAACAAAGAATCACTCAAAGCGGGCCAAAGAGGAATCCACTGACAACTGATGTAAAAATGAAACAATGGCAGTGACTTGAGCTGAAGGATCTTGCGCAAAAATGTGTGTGGAGAAAGTCAGAATAAACCAAGTTATCATTATCTATGGTGATACTTAACATGATAGAGATTTTTTAATATAAATCCACTGTTTCTTTAATATGCTTTTTTGTTCAAGTAAGTTATATGTTCACTTGCTGTCACAGTTACTGAAGTGAGAACTACCTTCTTTGACATCATTCATTTTTCTAGCCTGTGAACACAAAAGCTTACAGATTTACTTGTGTAAGAGTTCTTGTTTTGTTTGCTTGTTTCATTTTTAATTAACTCAACATTCAGTACAGTGTTTGTTTCTGTTGTCCCCATCATCAGTTTTATCACAGTGGCATTGTTATTGCAGGGGTGATACTCTTAAGGATACAGTTTGTGGATAGAAGTTGTAAATAATTAGATTAACCATTTTACTTTTTCCAACATACTTACTGTTCCATTAATTATATTTCTTTATGTATCTCTTTACAGACTTTGTCTTTCAAGTAGTATGCACATTTATGTAGTACTTAGGCAACAATGTTTAGAAAAAAAAGAGTGATAATCACTATTTAAGGTTACAAGCTAACTGGGTATTGGCAGTTAACAATATATACCAGAACTACAGGTCAAGATTCATATTTACATTTATTCTGAAAATTCTTGAGGGAGCTCAAAGTTGTTATATATATATTTATATATTTAAAATCTTAATAAAACTGACAAGTCAGACTGCTAACAGCAGAGTTAACTAGGCATTGCATACCTAAAACTATACCTACTGTTCTATTTCAGTTCTTAATGTCAAATTACAATTAACATTTTTTTTTTAGAAATTTGGAGGGTGACCCTCCAACCTGGAATATTAGTGATTAACAATCAGTTTCACAGAATCACAGAATCACTAGGTTGGAAAGGACCTTCAAGATCATCAAGTCCAACCATTAATCCAGCGCCACCATGATCCCTAAACCATGTCCTGAAGCGCCACATCCACAAGTTTTTTGAACACTTCCAGAGATGGTGACTCCACCACCTCCCTGGGCAGCCTGTTCCAATGCTTGACCACCCTCTCGGTGAAGAAATTTTTCCTAATATCCAATCTAAACCTCCCATAGTTTCTACCATTTCAGTTGAAATTTCATCTTTCTATCCATATAAGGTATATAGAATAAGGTAATTTATAAACATCCAGCTCCTGTAGAATGTATTCAGAAATTTATACCTCTCATACCTCTTCATTGGTGCTCCACTAGCTTGAGCAAATCAGAAAAAAGAGTAAGCCTAAGGCTGTGTGGATTGGTTAGTGCCAAAGCTGTGAAGAAAAACTGATGTTTCTAAAAAATTCGTGTTTCTCCTTTTTTATGTAAGCAGGTTTTTGTTTCTGTAGGAATTGTTTTTAAAAGCAGAAGGATTTCTTTTCAGGAAGGAGTCATCTGGATGGATGCAACAATGGGTTAGGAACCAAATGTCAATTTTGAGCAGTTGGCAATTGATCTTTATACACGATCACAGGGAGATGTCACTTTTTGCACAAGACATCTTCAGAATAATTTTAAAGAGGATATTCTGGAAGAATATTTAAAGCATGTTCTGGAAATGAGAAGTCTGATTGATGAAATAATAGTTATTTTGATTTGAAGTGAGACCACTATGCCTCATTATGGGACTGCTTTGAGGGTACTTTTACTGTAGTCACTAAGCAATGTATTATATAGCAGGTATTGTACATAGATTTTTCTGACAGCATTTGATAGAGTTTTATGGACTTATGGAAAGTACCCAGGTTTTCTGTTGTACAGACAGTACTTGATAACCCAACTGGTCTCCCCAGCCTTATGGCTTATGTTAAACAGGCACAGGATATAACACACAGGACAGAGAGTTTCTTCTAAGAAGCCAAAGTAACTGAGTTTATTTAGCTCCTTTTGGTGGAAACTACACTTTTTATCAAGATTCATGATAAGAAAACCTGATATGAAAAAAACCCCACAGGGTAAGTTAGTAAGAACTATAGGGTAAAGAAGTGTATGCAATTGAAAATATTTATGTATCTTGTATAGGTACCTGAGTGGTCATGACAGTTCGTTTTGACATCACAGAAATTTATTTTTATTCAACAATGGCATCATTGACTTGTCATGTTTTCCCTTATGGCATTACATTTGAATCTCTAACGGGCATTCTCCTTGGGATGGAAGCTTACTACGTCTTCATCAGGACCATTTTTTGGGGGGCTTCAGACTCTTTGCAGTTCAGCAAAACCACCCCTGCTAAATAAAGTTCATCCCTTTCTAAAAAAAGATAATAGAGTGATTATTATAAATAAAATATAATATTAACAGGGTATAATACTTATTAACAGATTTAATAACGTAGTTGCAAAAATATTCTAGGAGAAAACCTCTCTCAAACAAATTATATATATTTATATATGTCCAAGCATAATCAAGGAATGGAAGGAGCAAGGGAACAACATAAGGTTAGACAGGAGGATAAAGTAGAAATAGTTGTGAAAGCTAGTAGAAGAGCTTTACCTTCCTTCACTTTCCCTAAACTCCCTTCTCAGTTTTCCAACCTCTGTTTGAGAACACAATTCAAATGGATGCAAGAATGTCCCATATCAGAAATTCTTCTATAGCATTTAAAGGGCTTTACCATACTGTGATAGGCAAGGTGTTTACTTCACCATGTCATCCAAACAAGTAAAAGTCAATCTTATTTCAGGGATAAAATCTGAAAACGAGGATTTGGAATGAGAATTATTTACCTGTTGTACACAATGTCTCCCCAGAAAATACATTAAATTATTCAGGGAAATAAAAATACTAATATCTTTATTGATACAATCATCTATGAATAGCCAATGAGCCACAGCACTCAGGACACGATAGATAAAACATATAAAATCTCCTTCCTTTTAAATAAGATTTCCCTTGCAAATTTATAACACAAAACTGATACTCAGGGATCTGGTTTGCAGGTCCTCTACAAGCTTTTCCAATACTCGACTATGGATCTTTAAATATATATATATTTCTTCCCACATTATTTCTTTTTATTTTATCAACACCTATTCAGAAAAACCTGTCTTGACTGTAAATTCTACAATAACAACAGTAGTAACTAACAGTAACAAGTAATTATGGTAAAATAAGATGGTACCTAACTAATGGTCTATGATAGCTCATTGTTGTCCCTGAATTTTCAGAGGGCATAAAATAAGAATTCTAATATTATAATTACTTGTATTTGTATTGTGTCAGATTTCATAGGTATGTACTAAAAGCTTAGCCTGAAAAATGGACAAAATGGCATGGTACTGTACTATAAAAGACAATATAAGCTTTTTTGTATCCTTAATAGCAAGCTATGATATATAAAACATATGTTCCTTATATTTTCATTCATGACAAATTTCTACCAACCCACTGAACCTTTTCCTCATGATTCACTTATTAGTTTATCTAAGACCTTCTGCAAGAAGTTATTGCAATATTTCTTTATTCCATATGCTACTGTAGTATTAAATATAGACCGTGCATGTGTTATTAATAACAAATAAAATAAAAAACCCCCACATTTTTCAATTCTATAGTAGACAAGTGACATAGTAGAGGATTGATGCAGAACCCGCAAACTCTGCATGCATGCATTGTGCATTCGTCTGTGTACATGCACATCCACTAAATCTTACTTTTTTTGTTCTGCAAAATAGCAGTAATTTATATGTTAGAACTGACCACTTTTGGCTGATTATTTTACAGTTGTGTGGTGATTTGCTACAAGATGCTTCTATGCCTGACTTATCATGTGTGTCTAAAAAAAAGCTTTGAGCTCAGCATATACTAGTCAGGTAGACTTGTATTTTGCTGATAACAGAACATACAATTATAAATGCGCTGCTACAGATGCAATTCATATATTTACAAAATGGGTTGAAGATGTCCAAGTGGACTATCTCACAAATACAGATGGTAATACTTGGCTTTCCAGAAAAATTGTTGCCTTAAGGGGTAATTAACAAATGTAGAAAATCCAAGAATCTGAGTATGTACCAAAACTATTTATTATTAGGGTACTTTGTTCTTATTCAAAAACATCACCACCCCTGTCAAATGCCAATTATTCAGGTTAAACCTCATTTCAAATGCATGTGGGTTTTTTCATATGAAAAATCTTAGTATGGCCAAAAAGTTACTTTGCTGTGTGCATGTGTTGTTAAGATACCCTAAAAATCTAGTTAAAGTGATATCCTTAGTGAGACACATGCAACGCCACAGGCTTGGGGAAGAGTGGCTGGAGAGCTGCCCAGAGGAAAAGGACTTGGGAGTGTTGGTCTACAGTTGCCTGAACATGAGCCGGCAGTGTGCCCAGGTGGCCAAGAAGGCCAACAGCATCCTGGCCTGTATCAGGAATAGTGTGGCCAGCAGGAGTAGGGAAGTGATCGTGCCCCTGTACTCGGCACTGGTGAGGCCGCACCTCAAATACTTTGTTCAGTTTTGGGCCCCTCACTACAAGAAGGACATTGAGGTGCTGGAGCGTGTCCAGAGAAGGGCAACAAAGCTGGCGAGGGAGCTGGAGCACAAGTCTTATGAGGAGCAGCTGAGGGAACTGGGGTTGTCCAGTCTGGAGAAGAGGAGGCTGAGGGGAGACCTTATCGCTCTCTGCAACTACCTGAAAGGGGGTTGTGGAGACGAGGGTGTTGGTCTCTTCTCTCAAGTAACCAACGATAGGATGAGAGGAAACAGCCTTAGGTTGCCATAGGGGAGGTTTAGATTGGATATTAGGAAAATTTATTTACTGAAAGGGTTCTCAAGCATTGGAACAGGGAAGTGGTTGAGTCACCATACCTGAGGTATTTAAAATGTATGTAGATGCGGCACTTATGGACATGGTTTAGTGGTGGACTTGGCAGTGCTAAATTAATGGTTGGACTTGATGGTCTTGAAGGTCTTTTCCAACATAAACAATTCTATGATTCCATGATTCAATTATTCTATTAGCAGAAAAATAAGCACTGAAAAATGGATTTAAAAATTGTTCAAGGATGCAGTTTTAAAAGTAAGATGATGTGCTTCATGAAAAGTAAAAACAAATCCAAAGACACACCATCAACTGTTACATGGTTTAAATTAGTTGTGTTACCAAGCTGAATTCATTCTGCTGACAAAGCTTCATGAGGTGTTCTTTTGTTGTGTTTTAGTTTCATGGGTATTGAAAGTAACAAAACATTATCATTATGCCCTGCATAAAATGGTGCTTGTTCATAAATAATTTGTATGTTTTACTGTAACTATGCTGTACCTTATCTGATGTTATAAATTGTATTAGAGTTCATTTATAAAACACAGAAGATGCAACTGAACTATATATAGAAGTATTCAGGGAAACCCAGGATTTACAACATAACCTTGCTAAAGGCCTTAGGCCATATGAATATCCCACTGATACACAGATCTAGCTGGAAAACATGCAGAATTTACACCTTCAAATTTGTTCAGGAGGTGATGTTGAAGGGGGGTAAAGGCAGTGGCAAAAAGTGGAGACATTTTGTTGTGATGGTTGGTGCTAGCAGGGGAATCCAGGGCTGCTCTTTGAATTTGGCTTGCAGCTGTGTGGCACATTAGGAGGTATGAGCTAAGAAAGTCTCTACTCTACCTGAAGACAGAAGGGTAATTTCAAAATGCACAGAGCAGCTAAAGCAACTACCAGCCTAGCATGCAAGCAGCTGAGCTCCCTAGAAGATCACAGCATGAAATAGCAACAAATCAGAATAAATTCTAATTGTCTTTACCTGAGAGAGCAAAAGTTTGTCCTAAACTCTCTAGGCATCAAATGTGGCAATGGGTAGGGGGCAATATGAGCTGCTCTCTCCTCAGAGTCATCTAACCTCTTTTTTTTCCCAGCAGAAGATTTTATCCTCTAGTCAGTTCTGAAAACATTAGTCTGAAATTCCACTGAAGTCTATCATCAATTTATAAATTGTAAATGTAAACAAAAGCTTTCTTTGGATGCCTCTTGTTAATAATAATAAAAAAAATTGAATTACCTATGTGTTCATGCTCAGAAAAACTTTCTCCTGAAAAGTATCCGTATTTACATATGGCATCTGTTTTTACATCTAAAATCCTTAACCGCTTTTCAATGTTTATTTTATGTAGAATATTCTCAAATTGCACACAAAAAAAATTTATCATGTAGGTTAAATAAAACAAGACTGATTTTTATCCTCAGTTCTATAAAAGTATTTTCTCCTGAGTAAGTCTTTTTTAGGAATTATTCCCTGCTTTGCCAAAAAAAAGAAAAAAAAAAAAGCAAGAAACATTCTTCTACAGAACCATGCTCTTGTCAGAAATACTGACACAACTAACAGTGCTTGGGACACTAAATACCAATGAATGTTTCCGTTCACTGTTTTGGAACTGGAATGCTGAGAACTGCCAAATGTCTTTCAGCCTGAGCCCAGATCCATTTGACCAGTCTTTTTCTCCATCAGATTTCAAAAACCATTTTTAGTCAAGTACTATGGAAATAAAAAATATTTTGACCATGTTTATATTACTACTGTAGTTATATGAAATTATTAACAGAGCAATGGTTTACCAAAAAAATAATAGAATGTTAAACACACAATCACACATGCAGAGTGCTGTGACTATGTCAGTTTTCTCTATACAGAGGGAAAAAGCTATCACATTTTTCTGTAAAATTCAGAGTTTTCATGGGAAAAGATGTCACAAATGCCAGCATCTATGTCAGTCTTTTGAGCTACAAGTGGATCTGTCATACAAATATAGACAGGTATAAATTTGAATTTCTACATTTATGAAAGAGAATGTCACCCTTTTGCATATACTCTGCTTTTTAGTTCCCAATATTGACAGTTTCTGCTTGAGAAGATTATCTTTTATTATTTCTCACTGAAGTCTAATTGAGTTAGGAATGATGCCTATTTTCCCTGACTTAACTTTTTGTTAAAAAATAGGATAAATATACAGGTCAGAGTAAGTGTCTCAGAAGTGAGACTTAATTTTTTTTTTTTTCAATTTACTTCAGAAATAAAATAAACAGTAACTTAAAACACCACCAGACAAAACCCAGGATAGCAAGCAATTGGTCACACTGGTATATCTGTATCACTCTTCCTAGAAGGCTACCAAATTCTGAGATCACAAAAGATTTTTCTTATAATAATGCCAAGTCAAAGGTTACATGATTTTTTAATAAAATGCATATGCTAGTAATGAATTGTGTCATTGACTTAAATACTATGTATCTTTTGTGTCACCTAAGATACCAAACTTACTAATATACTTAAAATTTTCCATGTTAAAATATGAATTTGAAAAAAAAATCAGTGCTTGTTCAGGAGTCTCCAAAACTTTTTCACCCTATATTTCTTTTTTGTTTGTTTTTGTTTTTTTTTCTCCTCAAACTCAGGTTAGTTTAAGAAATGAAACATGGGAAAGACTAGGATGACTGTGAATACTATTACTAAAACAAAGTATCAGCTCTACTGACTGTATTTGACTTCTATTATTACTCTTTACAACAAAAATTGAGCAAAATACACTAACAAGTGTTTTCAATCAATTATTTCAAATAACTAGATATCAATACACAGGAACACCTACATACACTGTTGCTCATCTGGGTTTCTATGCCACTGTCATTTTATTCTCTGAGGAAATTGCTTGCTAAGGAATAAAACTAAAAGCTATTTAAAAACTAAGTACTAGTTGTAACTAGTCTAGTCTTAGTACTATAAGCCATATTTATTATGTATTATCAAATACAAAGATGACAATACTTGCTTTGTTAGTGTGAACCTCTGAAAATGTTAAAAATATTTTGACAAATCTGTAAAAGCATGTCACTAAAAAAAAGAATCACATCATGCAGATAAAGAAGATCATTCTATGTGGAAGTCACTGTTGGGTAACTTCACAAGCATTTTATGCATCTCCTTGGATAGACTGTGTTCTTGTGTTCCCTATAACATCTGGGCACACAATGCTGTCTAAGCTTTAAAAATGAATGCCTAACCACCTAAGTTTTGAAGCGATCTTAAAAAAACAAAGTGGGACAAAAATGGAAAAGGGGAGTCTGTAGATTAGAGATTCCTAAAAGACAAAATTTTGATTCACTTTTCAGAACAAAAGCAAAAGAAAATGTAACCGTCTTCTGAGTCTTTTGTAACCCAGCCTTATAAATTAAGATTTAAGGAGCTAGCAAATACTTCCGAGGGAAATCTTGTAAGAGAACCCAGGAAAAGATGCTGTCTCCAAGGTGGCTTGAATTAAATCTCTGTGTTTTATGTAGAGTGCTCTGACTTTTAACAAGATGAAAGATCTTTTATAGTGTCACCAGTACAAACTGGGGCTCTGAATAGCAGAGGCAAGAAAGTAGCATGACTCTGAACAGGAACCAGGTTTCACAGGAACAAGGATTATTATTGTATTTACGTTGGCAGTTTTAACATAGAAGGTATTACATAGATATTCATGGTTAGAGCATTTAAAAAAAAGTGGAATCTTTTGCAACAGGTAATACATGGGGAACTGAATCTCTCAAACAGGATGGTCAGCTGCTGTCTAGATGCTGACAGGTCTCTGTTGAAAGAGCCTTTGCAAATGCATACAAATGGACACATCAGGTGAGTTGACTCAAACTTGTTCTGCTATATTTTTATAGTCCAGCTTCTGTATGGTCCCACATGATCACTCTAGTACATGCATGATCATTGCTATTGATTATCTTGAACCATGTATAAAAAACCTTTTAACTATCTTAACTATGTGCAAAAGGCTATCCTCCATGATCATTTCTGCAGTTATGGGAGCAGTTTCCACAGACAATTTAAAATTACCTATGTTCAATTTGGTCAGCTTCATCTACAGCAGCACCTACCTCAGTAAGTCTCTTGGATGGCCAGATTCTTTGCCCAGAATGTTAATCAATAACCAGTGAATCAATCAACAGGTCCAGGTAGTGCCTACCATGTGGTCTAGGTACAGCAGAACTGTACCTACACTGCAGAAATCAACTGCAGAAATCTCCTGGACTGTCCAAAATTCTTGCCTAGAGAACTCCTGTCAGAATTAGTCGGGTGGAAGACCTGTGAATCACCTTGTCTAAAGTTCATCTACTGTCTCAAATCAGCCTGTTGTCTCATCTATGAGAGACTAGGTGGCAAGTGCCTTGACCTCTCAGGGAACTGATGACTGAAGTTCCATGGGCATGCACATGGGCACAGACACATCTGGTGTATCCAACTATACCAAAATTATAACTACAGCACAAACTTACTTTCATACTTACAACTTAAATTCCACAGATTTTGCCATAGGGTTTTTCTTTAAAAGGGCAGGGAAAGCCACTTGCAACACTTATTGGGATTGGTCTAAACAGAGAGATTCACTGAACTTATAGTCTCTACCTTTTCTAAGGATCAGAGATCCTCATCCAGACTATTTCTTTAGTTTTCAGTAGCAATACACTCACTTGAAAATTGCACAAAATCAAAGAAAGAATCATAAGTTACACAGAGGGGACAATTACTTATTTTACTTCTTACTCATCTTAACAATTTTTATGAGTGAATGTTAGATTCCTGTAAATGTCGTCATTATTTCCATCTCATTCATTATGAATAGCATACTCTGCTTTAAAACTCTATAAGACCTCAGTGATTTTAAGGATATATATGATTAAAGAAATATCCAGACCAGTATAAGTCAGATACACTATTATCTTTGATTTTTAAGATCACTTGTGGTTTTCTAACTTGGTAGCTTAATTTGTGTGAAGGTGCTGTAAGTATGTTTCAAGGGTTCCTACTGATCTGAAAAACACTTCTGTTGCTTAATGATCATCATAAAAAAATTGTAAATTACTCCCTCAGATTTATTTTATCAAGGATAGACTGTGATATATACCAGTTAGATGGGTAATTGGGGGGAAAGCAGTAAGAAGAAAAGTGAGCAATTCAATAGTTAATTAGAAATGCCACAAATAACTGAATATATGTGCCTTTTTACATGTATAAAAATAAGTTGTATGAATTAATGAAAATTTAAAGTGAGAAAGACCTAAAAAAACTTGTTCTCCATTACCCAAACTTACCTAAACAGTTTTGCTTCTCTGTATTCAACTCTACAATTTCCTATAGCTTAATTACAGCCTTTTCTCTTTTCTGATCTCCTGTAAGATATACCTGTCCAACAGAATGGGCAACAGTTATTTTTTGGTAAAAAAATGATATCTAGGTATTCAGCAAATTGTCAGATTAGGAAAAATAATTTTTTGGCTTGTTCTGATACATTGATAAAATGAGTGATAAGCTCAGCAGCTGAGTTGCAGCAAGTGCTGTTTTTCAGACACTGTCACATGTGATAGGACAATGAGGAAAAATGAGAATAAAGGTAGAGTGACGTAAGAAACATGAGGATGAACAGAAGATTTGCTTGGAAGACATTTTTGCATTCATGTATTACAACGTGTACAACATATTCAAATATATGATGAAAAGTTATAGCACACAATATCATGTAGTTCTTTCCAAAGAAGCATGTAATTGTACATTAAAGGAATAGAAGTTTACTATATAATTTTGGCAAGCTGAAGACAACCACACAAATTAATTTTGCAGTTCAGGGTTCTTGCAGCTATTGTGAGATAGCTGTATCAGAAAATTCTGGAATAATTGTGTAATATCCAAGCATGCAGACATACCTCAGTAAAATGTTTCTTGTATGTCATGATGCATATGTTACCAGACTTCTCTTTCACTATCCTACATCAAAATTCGGTGAATGTATGTAACATTCTATTGCTTATGAATCTTTTTTTATAAAGATTGCAGCCAAAGTAAAACAGTGAACATTCTTAAATATGCTATATCGTTCAGTGCTTAACACAACCGAGTTCCCTGTCTTCAGAGTTGCTTGGGGTTTTCTTAATTTTAAAGCAAATATTCCTAATAGGTTTTGTGCATTTAAATACAATATTCAATACTTAACATCGGAGGGTGAAAAAGATGCATATCAAGACTTATGTACAACTTGAAAAAAGACTGGAGTAGTATTACGACAGCTCCTGGGGAGAAAAATGTGCACATTTCAGTTATGCTCAGTGCTCATCTTTAAAAAAGGCGTAACAATATAACTTTTATTAAAATTGTAAAAGTTAAAATTATACAAAGTGCTTATACATTTGGTCTGGTAACCATATTAAATGTACCTGAACAACAACAACAACAACCACCCAATAAAATTTAGGCATGCATCACTAATGAAGTATCTATACAGGTTATGGGTGTGACTCTCTACAGAAGAGTTTAAAAACTTTAGACCTATAGCGCCCATAGCAGATGATATAAAGCCAGTATCCAGAATTCCACCTTATCATTTGTTTCAGAGGTCTTTGGAACAGTCCTCATAGATGCTTTCCTTTGCATGCTTAGCAGGATCGCAGATCTGATGCCTACATGGTATTTTGCACAGGGAGGAAAAAAATGTTCTTAAGGATAAACAGAGTCATTGTGGCAGTATTCTTTTCACTGATTACTCATGCAAATATGGAAGTATGGAACACATTTGACCTATTGCCACAGAACCATGTCTTTGCTGAGAATTATGTGAAGTCAAAGACTCTGTACAAGCGAGAAGCCTTCAGTGGGTTATTTTAAACCTCAGGGAACCAAAATATAGCAAAGAAGTCCTATTCGTATTTTGGCCCAAAGTAATCATGTGAAAGGGAATGTTGTTTGGATCATTACAGGGATAAAGTGTGAGGTAAACTGAGGCATTTTTAACCACAGTCAGATATCTGTATATCCTCAAGTTCTCCTATGCAGCAGCTGAGAGCACTACCAAGATGCAAATGAGTCAAAGTATTAGAAATAAATATACAGACAGAGGACTGTTACTGAAAATCCTTGTTAGCCTGATGGAATATAACAATATAATTGTATATATTTGTGTTAAAACAAGCTATACAAATCTGAATTAAAAGAAGTTTTAAACGGTTGAACTAAGATATATGGCCTCCAAGATGTCAAATTATTAAAGGTAGCTTCTGATGTTACAGAAAATTCTATGGTATCAGTACCTAATAAAAATTGCATTCTTTCATCCTCTCGACTTGTTTGCATTTTTTTAAGAAACAAAAAACAACAAACCACACAATTTTCCTCTCATTACAAGCTTTCTGCAATATTTTATTTATTTACTACATGAAGGTTTCCAATTTTCTGTGTAAATCATATCTTACACTAAAGTAGAGAAATTTTCCATAAAGTGTCTTGGCTTTCTTAACAGCTGATCTTTCCTTTGAAAAGGAAACTATCTCTTCCTATTATTATGATTTTCTCAATGGAACACATACTTCAAGAATTTCAGTTCATTTGAAACCCTTTATTGCTCCTGCTGGTGCTTTTCAGGGAATATTTACTAGCTCAATAGTTCCAACAGGTGTTCTCTCAGACTCAGGACATTTGTTCCACGACGCACCACTTCAGTAAGAAGTTAGATTATTGTCCCACATGAAATACCAGTATTTTATTTAATACTAATATGCATGTATGTTTTTTCTTCCAGAACACTTACCTGTAAGCAACAGGAAACATTTTAATGATGCATTTATAAGAAGTGATGGACTTGATCTGTAGGAATGTTATGAATCTGTAACTGATTTTGATGGAAAATATGATGTGTCTTCTGTAATTCATACAATGGTTTTATGGTCTTTTAGTGTTTGGTGGGTTGTTTTTTTTTCAAATGTCACAATAAATTAAATTTTTCATTTCATTTTTTTTCTCAAGTATTAAAAGAGTGTTAAACATACCCTAAGACAATTAGTGACAGATTTAAGGTAACATTTTATACACCTGAATAAAAGTAGAGGTACCTCCCCAGAGTCATAAAAATGTTTAAGAGGGTAAAGTAGGTACCATTTCATAAAGACCTATGGGATTTACATACCTAGATGCATTATATTTTTTTTCCTCCAGATTTAAGTGGGTGATTGTTAACTTCGGTTCCAGAGAATTTTTCCACTGAGTACATTTTAGGAGCTTTATGCTCAGTGGGTATTATCATACAGTAGTTGTATTAAAAAAGGAATGTGCTTTTTTAATTTAATGGTACTAGCTAAGTTTAAAGGTATGTAACGGTTTTTAAAACAGTGTCAATAATAAGTACTGCATATTGTTCCTTAAACTAAAGGAACAGTCAACATCTTGAAATGGGGCATTCAGAACAGAACTCTTCCTCTCACGAACAGAAGGGTAGGATGTATCGTTTATTCAAAGGATCCTTTTATTCATAGGCTAAATCAAGAACACCAATCTTTTCAACTTCCTGTCAATGACAAAAAGAATTCGGGTCCTGAGTCTTATGACCTCATGTATGTTTCCCCATATTCACGAAGCACTAGATTTACTTCACATGCAAATGTCAATTATATTAACTGTAAGCATTATCTGAGACACCTGAAGGAAGCAGAAAGGTTACTGCACATGGGATGTTCACTGATGATACTAAGGTTATTACCACGGGATGACCAGGGAGGGTTACCAGGCCCTGAAGGAAGGCAGTGGATGTGAGAATACTGTGAGCACCAGAACAATTTATCCAACCTGCCATTTATTCCTCGAAGGCCTTGGAAAAGGAAGAAAGGTACAAGAGGTTATCAGGATGGATACATTGCCTTAGTGGGTATTATTCAATCTTTAGGTCTTCTATTGAGCATACCTAATCTAACCAGAGCCTTTTCATTATGCTCTCAGTCCTCACCAGACATAATAGCAAGATGGGTTTATGGTTCAGTGCAGTTACAACTTAAACCATGCCAGCAAACCTGATTACAAGCACAACACCATTGTAAAAGTAGTTAGCAAAACTAAGGACACCCTGGAAGCTACTGATATGAAATTAAAGCCTCAAACTAAATATGTCAAAGGCCACTTTAATTGAAAGCTGCATAAAGAAATTCCAGCTAAAAAATAATATTTAAAAAATATATCTTAATTACACATATGCACTCCTGTACACGTATAGACAAAAGGGATAAAGGAAAGGTTTTCTTGGTCTTTTTATTGACACCTTACCATAACCTAATACCTGAATCACAAAGAAAAAGAAAAAAAAAATCTTTCAATAAAATAACAATAAAAGTAGAAAGGATGATTTTTCAGGTCAAATAAATTAGATTAGAAGAAGTCTTGAATATGTACATGAACAAACAGAACACCAGGTATCATTTAAAATAGTTTTTTCTAGCTTATGTTAATATGTGGACTGTGAACTCAAATGTTATTTCATAAAGATACCTTAAAATAATTGGGCATTTTGTCCCAGTAGAGACAGAGGTATATAAGTAGAATCACTGCTATAGTGTGCATCTGTAGATTTCTCACAGTGAAATTTTACCATGACAACTCTGGGTACATTTATCAGTCATATAAATGCCAAATATATCTATAAACACTCTTTTTATAGCACGTATTGGAATGAATTGGTGCAAAATAATTTTCCCATAAGGAAATAGTTCTCAAGACAAATTCTATAATCACAAGCAATCTAAAATTTGCAGACACAAAGACATATATTATTTGATGTTACTATTATTTGTTTAGCTAAAAATGAGCCAAAAGCCACAAAAGTTTGTTTTGGTGTTCTAAGTTTTATATTGTGGTTCAGTTAGCTCATGAAAAATTGATTTACTTCTCGTAAGTACAAAACATTAAGTTCTTTGGTTTTTTTCCAGTCACCACAAGAGGACCTAGTTTATTGAAGAAGAAAAATCTGAGGCAGCTACGATTAAAATATGTACAAATACAACATAAAACCAAAACCCAATAGCATTAGTTACTGAATACACACTCTTAAAATTCTTCAAATCAACTCTACCTCTCTTTAGATGTTCTTCAGATTCCTACATTGCATAAGAGCTCCCATGGAGAGTCATGCACCTGTTATTCAACACATTTCCAATTATAATACATTGAAAACAAAAAAACAGCAGATTGCACAATGTCAGAGTTAACAGAATGGTAGAAATGAAACACCCAGTAATAGAGACTTGACAGTAGTAACAAAGTGAATTAAATCTGTATAAATGAATAATCCTTTAAAAAGCTATAGTAAATTTTCAAAGCATTTAGAAAACTACAGTATATGCCTCCAAATGAGGAACCTAAAAATAATAATGTTAGTTCCCAGTGGAACCAAAATAAAACACAGAAATTTCAGCTGTAAAATAAATATATTTTTAAAAAAGTATAAAAGGCCAGTCTTCAGTAAAATACAAGCTATTAAATGACCAAAAATACTCTTAATAGATTTTTTTAATATAACAAGATGAGAATTCATAGAATTTATCTGCAGAATTATTAATCACTTCTGTCATTTTAACCTGTGGTTATGATTATAATTCAGCCATCAGTGCAAATGTTAAGATAGATTTTATCTTCAGTTTAGATACGGCATTCTGTTGAACAAAAAAGAACAAGCACAAAATTTGTTTCTAATAACTGAATTTTGTTTAGTTGCAGCTTGATATTTGTAATGCAGAACTAGTTCTTTCAGTGCTGGAAGACAGTTATACTCATCTCCTCACAGGCCATTGAATATTTTACTGTATTCCTCAATATCTTTTCCCAAAGATCAGCTGTTACTCTGTATGACAGGCAGGCTGATTGGGACTGAAATAATTTGGGAAGACTTTACTGGGATGTCAGCTGAATTAGTATATATCTATGAAGCGATCAATGAGGTGATAATATTTGTCACTTTTCTCTGCACTTGTTGATGCTTCTGCTCTAGTATCACAGTTACTAGGCTCCTCTTACATGTTTATCCTCTCCTGGGAAAATATCTACATTGTCATCTTAAATTAGGACTTAATACTTCACTTGAGCTCAGACTGCCTTATGTTACTTGATTCTGCAAATAAACCCCAACTGGATCCTCACTGTCAGTGATATCAATGTGTAGACTATTCATTTCCACAGGTCTTCATATACAAACTCTCTGGTCTAAACAGGCCTAAATCCAATGATTCGTCCATTTTCACCTCTTTTTTTTTTTTTTCCTCCTTGGCCCAGAACTTAAAATGATCTCATTTTATTGACATAATATCTACCATAGTTTCCCAGACTGGGAAAGTCAATGCCCTCTCTAGGGTAGACAACAAACTGTTTAAGTTTTACATATTACTTACTCTTCAACATCAGAATCAAAAGCAAAAGAATTCCCATTTCATTCTGGTTGCCACGTACAGGTTGTTCACTACAACGGCAGTCTTCCCAAAAAACAATGCTTAATTTAGGAAAGGGCAAGAGAAGAAAGAATGGAAATAAAAGAGAAATTATTTTTCTCATTTTTCACTTGCTGATTGTACCTGCAAAATCATAAGGATTTTACTTATTTCCAATGTTTCCCTTTCTGTGAGGATCCTGTTAGATATCTAAAGATCTTAAAAATAAAACAAAACAAACCCCTCATACCCTTTGAATAGCAAGGAAGAAAGCAGAGAGAAGAAACAAACAATTGCCAATCAGAACTAGAAAGGGTACCACATCCCAGGGAGCAGCAAAAGCAGGGCTGCTCCATGAATGAAGGCAAGCTGGGAGCTCAGGACAACCCTAGCGCAGATAAGGCAGTGCCCCCTGACCCAGGCACAGTCCCACAGCACCTCAGCAGGGTGGGAAGAGCAGACCCCAGAGCAGCCACAGGCTCTGTCAGCTGTCTCTTGATCATCAGCTAAATACAAGGTCTCACATCAGGCACAAGGTCAATCCAGAAAAGCCAGCAAAGAGGAATGCTGAGCACAGGCTACCTACAACACAGCTCAGAGGAAGACTGGGTACGTGAGTCTGAGCTGAGATGGGGATCCTGGGCCATGATCAGAGGGTGTGGATGGATGTCCCAGTTGAGGTTGACCAGAGTCATTAAAATCTGCTGCTGCACTTAAGGTTCTGACAGCATGCCCCCATCTGCCAGTAATACTTTTTTTTTTTTCAAGTTAACATTTGTCAAAGAAAAATACCTAGTACAGATTAGAATGACTGTTGAAAGTCGTGACAACAGCAGCTGTCAAGGGAATTGTGTACTAGTGCAAGCACAAGTGCCCCAGCAATAAGGGAGCCCATATTTTCACAAATTGAATATAGTTTCTATTTAGAACAGTCAGTGGATTTCTCTTTCATTAACTCATCCAGCTTTCCTTTGGACTCCCTGTAAACTTTAGTATCCATAACATCTTATAGCAAAGAATTTCAAAGCTTACCTGTATGTTCCCAGAAGATTCAGCTATACTTGTTAAACCTGGCTCCTACTCCATAGAAAAGGTCAGTGACTACTTCTCAGTATTGGGACTCTGGAGCAGCGTAACAGGTGCTGAGCATGACATTGAAATTATATATGTATCCTGAGTTTTTACTTCAGGACATCTCTAGTCTGGGTCTGTTGAATGAATATTCATTAGAAACTGGAGCATATAGATGGGCTCCTGCAGCACGTCTTTCAGTTTACTTTCACCTGACAGAAATGCAGTCTGCATGTGCTATGACTGAAAACAAAGACCTGTAAGGGGACACAATCGTAACTTCAAACAAGCACCCTCCTATTTAAATCAAAAACACTAATGTAGCCACACCCACCGAGAAATGCATCCCAATTCACCTGCTGTAAAAATGTCATGATTTTATAGACTTCTAAAATATTCCTCTATCCCACTCCTTTCCCCCACATTTTCTTCTTGGACTGAAAACTCCTGGCTCACTTACTCACTCACTGTAAAGCACATATTCCATACTTGTTCATCCATCTTGCCCTTCCCTGAACTTTCTCAGTTACGCTATATCCAGGAAATAAAACTGCAAATAGCATTCAAGATGTAATAAGCAAATCAGAGATTCCTGGTCAGGAAAAGGGAAAGCATATACTTGCACTTTGAATACCCCACAATATCCAGTACATCAGGGGTTTCTTGAACCAAAAGCACAAAGTACAGTATTTCTTTATTATTACATACCAGCAAGGATGAAGCAAAGATTTCCAGTGTTAAATTACTATAAGAACTGATCATATGATTTTTAAGATATCTGCTGTCCTGGAACAGTTATTTCTCTGTGGTAAATTCTGGAATATTTTAAATTCATTACCAAAACACACATAGTAATTGTCGACCAGGCCTACTAACATATTACTTCTAGCATTCCTTTTATCACTGCTGAAAAATCTACCTAATTTTTTTACAAAATTTCAGCTTATATATTCTTCAGTTAAAAACTCCAACATTTTTCATTCTATAGCATCCTCTGGATAAGGAGACTTTCTGTGTATTTCTTCTTTAGCTTTTACATTTTCCAGTTCTGTTTACAGAAATCTGCATATCTGTTGATGTAATGACCAAGGGAACTAATGAACAATTTGCAGCAATATTATCTTTGAACTGAAAAATAAGTTAAATTGAATTTGCATCAGAAATTTTGTTCAACCTGCTTGTCAATGCGGTTTTATTTTTGTCATCAGTGAACAAATGAATTCATTGCAGCAACAGCTAATCAAACCAATAAAACAAATCACTGACTACGTCAGAAGGCTTACTGTTTAAAATAAGATAGTTAAATAACAGCTTCTGATCTGTGGAGATTAAAATTTCTTTTGTTTGTTTGTTCATTGTTAAAGCACAGTCTGTAATTATCGCAACACTGCAGAAATGTAATTTCTTTGGCATCTAGTCATTAACACTGGTAAGAACTAATTGGGTATTAAGCCACTGTTCATGACAGTGGAACTGCTACAGATTTACAAAATATATAGGCACAATCATTTAAGAATACAATGTGCTTTACTGTCTTAAGGTAATAATTTATTCCTTCTTTTCCAGTTTTTGCCTAACAACAGTGTTGTAAATTAAAATAAAACCCAAATAAAAAAAAGAAATCCAGTAAGTAGTCCATAGTCTTGATTTAATTTGTACTGAAGTAGAATTAAAACATTATCAGCTAAACAAACCCTGTTTAATGAAATGTAATTTTTGGTAATGACAGGAAAGGAACTTGCAGAACTCTTACAGGAAAAATAGTAATAATTAAGAAAAAAATACATAATTCTGCTCTTTAATCTGCTTTCTAATTTCATGAGTAACTTTAAGGCCTGTACAAGGAATTTAGGTCTTCTCTAACTCTCTTTGCTCTAACTCTTAGACTGATTGTAGATTTTTCTTGTTTCTCAGTTTCTTTAGTAGCTAACTATGTATAGAAAGGGCAACAGATACGTTAACTACTCTGCTTTAGGCAACTCAAGACTAACAGCTCAAATAGGGCTCAAATAGGGCTCTACACATCAACTTGCTAACTCTTCTGTTGTCGAGTTCAATCTTGGGCTGTGATAGTGGTTTTTTCCTTGTAATCCAGAAGATTTTCTTCCCTAAACTATAATGTTGTGATGAGGTCCTGCAATTTCAGTTAATCCACTTTTCCAGTGGAAAAATGTTATCAAACAGGGAGGAAAAAAGGTGGATCTCAACCTCATTATCATCCCAGTTTCAGAGGTTGAAAAAATGAGGTGGAGACTGATAGGTGGTTCTGACTTAAAAACATACTAAAATATGACAGAACTGAGAGTGAAATTTATTATGCAGTCATGCACAATGACCACAAGAAAAAAAATACTGTTGTCATAACAGGATTGAGTTTCTTCCAATTAGACTTTATTTAAAAAAAACAACAAAGAACTAAGAACAAAACATGTATGTGTATTGGGAAAGAAAAATTGTATAGAAAATTTTATTCATAGAATTTTCAAATTGTTGTATAAGGTATTAGTACTTCTTTTATATATTTTTCTCTTATATTCTCCTGGTAAGTTAAACATCTGGCACAGAAGATGAAGTAACCTTTATTTATATGTAACTACAGATTTGCAGTACAATTTGTTTTAAATCATGTTCAATACAATATTTTCTATCTTCAACAGAAAGACCTATAAGGGCTTTTAATCTGAAAGCTCTCTCTAGAGATTTAAGATTCAAATGAAACAAAATATACCAGGGTTCTTGATTACACTGTGTAGAATACTTCAGAGGACAATGTTAAAAATTAATAGGGGAATTTTGTAAATATTCAGAACAGATGTTGAAGAACCAACTCATTTTACACATATTAAACACTCTAAAAGCCTATTTTTACAATGTTAAAATGTTACAATGGACTATTTCAAATTGAATAAAACTATTCAAATAAACCCTTCATCCATGAGATTGTATATGGCAAGAATTCATTTAATATAATGTATATTGAGCTTGCATTCAAAAGTCTCTCTTCTGTCTGGATCATTTATTTTAAAGGTCTGAAAAAAGTCTGAACAACTCCTTCTCCAGGGATTTTTTTGCTCCTTTATACTTCTTGGTTTACAATTCTAAGTAACATTTTATTGCCGATCTACACAGGTGAAGGTTTACTTTGAGAGATATAGTATTATTTTAAATAGACTTTTTCTATACAGTTTTATCATATTCTGCTGGGAGAGGTTCATCTTGCAGGTAACAGCTATAATTTCATTTTCTAAAATCCTTGTGTTATAATTAGGGATAAATAAATAAAAGTAGGCTATTCCAATGAACCAGCAATTTGCCTGCTGTAGTTACAGCTGGCTGGGATTCATGTTTGCCTGATATATTCCCACAGGTGGTTTGTCACTGCTTAAGCAGAGGCTGGCTTGGAGTAATAAACATGTAGCTAGAACGTTGGTTGGAATTAGGCAAATTTTAATTCAGACCCTCTGGGAAAAAATTTATAAAGTCAAAACTTGGGGTAAAGCAATTCATTGGAACTAGAGAAAACAACAAACTATGTTTTGGAAACAGAAGGCCTAAGATTTTGCACAGGTATCATTTTTGTATATTTTAATTATTTTACGAAAATAAACAATCCAAAGAATGAACAGAAAATTAGTCAATCATTGGAAATGCATTATAAAAGCATTCCAGCAATTCCTGACCAATTTTTTAATCTCCCTTTCTTTTTCCTTTTCATCTTGATGTAGCAATTAACTTTGAATGTGTTCCATCCACATACATTTTTATATCTATTAATTCATCTTTCACACCTGTTCATAGACAATTGTGTCTACAGTGGTGCTGCTAAGTTCAATGAGTTACTGTAATGCTTAAAGTTAAAGCAAAGAAGATCTTTATCTTCTGTACCTGCTAACAGGGCTACAGTAATCTGGTATAGTTATTTCCTGTACAGTTGAATAGTTATATTCAGGGACATGGTGCTGGACTCTCTCTCTCAGAGAGAGAGTTTGAAATACAGAGGAGCATTAATACCGTATCATAGAATTAATTTTAATTTTGCCTATTCTTGCTTTTAGAAGTAGAGATTCCCACACAGGAGAGAAATCATAACTACTGTGCAAAGTCCAGTCAGATTTCCATTGAGACTATTCATTGGTCTTCAACAGTGTCCGAGAGCTAGGAAGCAGTTAAGAAAGAAGAGGAATAGTAATTCCTTTACATTATTCCCCTGGGATATTCTACTCCTTTCTACAATTGTTTATCTATCAACCAAGTAAGCCAGATTCATGTCCACATCTTTACATTTAATAACTAGTAATGAAACTATTTTCTTTAATTTTCTTTAAACCTTCTCTTTTTAATAGGTTTATTTAACAATTAACTGAGAAATATTTTACTGCAAAGAATTTTTTACACTATAAGAAATAGAGAAAAATCCTTTTTCTATCCATGTTTCCAGACATTCAAATGGAGATGCTTTTAGTCAAAATTCTAAATATTGTCCCCAGAAGGTTGTTAAATCTATCAGGGTTAGAACAAGTAGGCTTTTAAGAAAAGCATCTTTGGAAGCAATTAGAAGCAAGAGCATATATTTACAAACTATGTTTTGCAGAGAACATACATATACAAGATTTAAAGAAACACGGAAGTATCAAAGGAAGCATTTTGTCTGGGACTAGGCAACTTTGAAAATATTAACATGCAGCCAGAGAAATGTTGCCAAATTAATATCAGTTTGGTGTTGGAACAGGGCATTTCTTGCTCTGAGCCCGAGAGACATGAGTGGACAGTGTAGTTCTCAGAAGGAGAAAGAGTTTGGTGAGAAGAAGAAGAGGCTCCTGGTATCTGAGAGGCTAAGGGAAGCAGAAAAATTCACATTCATTTTTAGAAAGAATGAAATGAGGAGTAACCTGTCTCTCTGCTTTTCATTTAGTTCCACATAAGGAAATGAGTGTTCTCTATTTTTCTATAGCAAAGAAGGAGCAAAAGGTAACAGTGAAACTTTTCAAAGAAAAGTGGAGGTATTGCTGCAAAATAAATTACAATATCGATGTAGCATGGAAATGACAGAGAAAGGGAAGAAAAACCCAAGACAATAGTTACAGCTTTGCAATGATATACTATATTTTGATAAGACTTCATTGAGCTATTGTAAGACAGATGTTAAGCATTAGACTGGGCTTTACAGTTGAATTTTCAGCGGTATAAACCCATGACAGTTTTGTGTTCTGACTGCATATTTGAGCACATAGCAGGTAAAGCTACAGTATAGCTGGATTCCTTCTTACCCTGGGAAAAAATACATAGATTTTGTATATGCTCAGATGAGGCATTTTCACCCCACAAGAATCAACACATTTTATGTAGTCTTTTCTGTCACCTTGGGTGCTGTTCCTATTATGTAACCTACCTCTTTTTTTTTTTAGATTCCACTGTACTCTGCCATATGCAGCTTTACTTTTAAATTGTTCCTTTAGTGTTATTGTGAAAGATGTACATCAAAGCTAGAGTTGTAAAACTGACTAAGCAAGAACAATAGAAAAGCTTGTGTTCAATTAAGATGCAGATTTCAGATTGCTGCATTGCTTGAAAACTGATGTTTTTCTCTTACAGTAGTACTTCTTATTGAATGGAAAAATACCATCTTAATTACATTTCCAGAACATCTAATTTTTAAAAGGAACAAGCGCTTACTGAGGAAACAATTTCAAATGGTTTAAAGTTGTTACTCAATATAAACAATAGATAGGATTTTAATAATTTTTTCTTAGCAATTTACGACGCCTTAGCAATTTAACAAGGACATTCTTTTTTAGCACTGAAGGCAGAAATGACTTATGAAGCTGAGAAATTTGAAATCATAAAACCCTGGTACAATCAGCGAAGGTGTTTGGGAGTAGAGCTGTGGTTAAACACATCAAGTACAGTTATTTAGTCACTGGCTGAGAAGAAGATTCAAGAGTATACCTTTACCCTTCCAGAGAACAAGATACTTAAAGCCCTTTAAACTGAAGGAAATGTTTCGTACTGAAGATAGGGAAAACACAGGTGAGCAGAGATTTGGCTCTAATTGATTGAATCAAGATTATGCAATAGGTAAAGAGTCCAGTCACTTATTGTAACTATGAAACAAAACTCACACTTCTTCCTTTTTATTTATGTCAATATATAAGATGAACTATGAGATAGGAGATGAAAAGCTGACCACAGATTTTGTGAGCTTCTTCAGTAACTTCAGGGATTACTTGTGACTTAAATGCAGCTGCCCCATAAAAACTGCATTTGCTGGGACAGTAATTTGTACTCAGGATATTCCTTCCACAAACAGTTTAATGCAGTTTGAACAAGTTACTTTTTCCTCAATAACAGAATTCAACCCTTACAACCTTCACGCATCTGTGTGTTGACGTGTAGGTAGGCATCATCTGCTGTCCCTTCCCCAAAGGTAGAATGAAGTTACAATGATTAAGGGGTTTTTATTTTTTCCTGCAAAGATTATCCCTATAAAGAATAATTCAATTTTAATAAATTATTAATTGGCAGACTAGAATGCTAAACAAACACAAACAGGATTGTTATATATATATGCATGAATGTTGTGTGTATATACACACACTCCAGGAAAATATTAATTTACAATAAGAATATTAATTTGGTACTGAAAGTACAAATGTATTATTAGTTTTTTATACTAAATCTATTCTGTACACATGAGCACAGGAACATTAATATTGCAAACTCTTCTTTCCTTGCCACTTTATCAGATTTTTAGCTTTACAGAATAGTGAACAAAAATGTATATCAATTAGCTAGACCTGTCCTATGTGTTAAGGTACAGATGTTAGTTCTTTATTAGCTACATTTAACCAGAATGCCTCCAACATCCTAAGGAAAAAGAATAAGATTGTAATAACTTTTGATAATGTTTTATACAAAAGGAAGGTGGGAAACACAGAAGGAAATGCTAGTCAATAGATAAAGCATGGCTGCCTATGTAAAATATGGAAAACATGGGCGGCAGAACCTCTCTGGACTTCCGTTCTACTGCTGTTGCATTGGCAACTAGAGGGTGTAAACATATGCAAACGCTACTTAATCTCTTCAGTTGCTGTAAAGAGTTAGAGCTGTTAGACTCTGAGGATGATACACAAGCATCCCTACCTACACGATATGGAGGAGTCCTGACAGGGTGGAGCAAATGTGGCACAGGC
The DNA here is from genome assembly GCF_000687285.1 of Phaethon lepturus. Classification (NCBI taxonomy): domain Eukaryota; kingdom Metazoa; phylum Chordata; class Aves; order Phaethontiformes; family Phaethontidae; genus Phaethon; species Phaethon lepturus. The sequence goes on along the minus strand of NW_010518673.1, from coordinate 12,147 downwards.
AGAAGTTTACCTGTTGAACAGCAAGAGTATTTGAAAACACAGGTAAGTAGGGATATTTAAAAAATTTGAAACAAACACACCTCCTTGTCTTGAGGCAAAGCCTTGCCTCTTTCATCCTCCATCATAGTAAATTGTCTGTTATAAAACAGACAGTTTGCAACTCTGCCACCAAGTGAGACTACTTTAATAAATATATGAAGCTGTTTATCCCAGGCTATTTCTCATAAACAGCAGAATTATCATTAACCATAATTAAAACAAATAACATAGAATTAAAAAGAAATGAGCCAGATTTAACTTGGAAACTTTATGCAACAACAATTACATTAAACAACTCCTAAGATGTTCTTAAACTGGAGAAAGCTCCTAGAAATCTTAACTAGAAGCAGAAATACCGTTGCCAATTATACTATAAAGCGGGAGAATATCTAAGTCTTAAGTCAATACACTCATAGGGAAGGGACATCAAAATTCTGATATTAAATAATAAATTTGCTCAGATTAATTTAAAGGTATAAAAGTGAGCCATGAGAAATGAGCTTATAATTAATATAGATGACTAAAAAAAGAATTAAATATATGCACCTTGCTTCCCTTCGTATTTTCACTCTGTGACATGTCTAGTATACAACTCAATTAATTAATTCAATATATTTGGAAATAGCACAGTACTATTGACATTTTTCTATAAACAATGACTATTTGATTATTCTAGCACAATAATATCTACTATAAAAATTGCCAGTGCAATTAAATTATATAATCCATCATGTATAAAGAACAATGTTGTTTTCCTTAATGCAAACAAATTAAAATTTGATATACTTAACAGAAGTGTACAAATGTTGAATTTTTCAAGTGTCTGATGAACAGTATTTTTTGATAGTTTGATGAGGTATCTGAAGATTAACATTTTGCCTATACCTCATCTAAATTATTCAGCCTTGATGGCATAAGATGAGTGTTTTGTGAGAGAATTCTTTAAGTAAAGGAGTTCAGACAGCATTTAAAATGCATCTACAGATCAAATTCCTCAGAAATGCAGATGAATTCAGGTACTATCTATCCTATTTTTAATCATAGAATCATTAAGGTTGGAAAAGACCTCTAAGATCATCAGGTCCAACCATCAACGCAACACCACCATGCCCAGTGAACCATGTCCCAAAGTGTCAAGTCTACACGGTTTTTGAACACCTCCAGTGATGGTGACTCCACCACCTCCTTGGGCAGTCTGTTCAAAAGCTTGACCACTCTCTCAGTAATTGAATTTTTCCCAATATCCAATCTAAACCTCCCCTCGTGCAACTTGAGTCCATTTCCTCTCATCCTACCACTGGTTACTTGGGAGAAGAGACCAACACCCACCTCGCCACAACCCCCTTTCAGGTAGTTGTAGAGAGCGATAAGGTCTCCCCTCAGCCTCCTCTTCTCCAGGCTGAACAACCCCAGCTCCCTCAGCTGCTCCGCATCAGACTTGTGCTCCAGACCCCTCACCAGCTTTGTTGCCCTTCTCTGGACATGCTCCAGCACCTCAGTATCTTCATGTAGTGAGTGGCCCAAAACTGAACACAGGATTCGAGGTGCAGTCTCACCAGTGCCGAGTACAGGGGCACAATCACTTCCCTACTCCTGCTGGCCACACCATTTCTGATACAGGCCAGGACGCTGTTGGCCTTCTTGGCCACCTGGGCACACTGCTGGCTCATGTTCAGCTGTCTGTCAACCAGCAACCCCAGGTCTGCAACCCCAGGTCCTTTTCTGCTGGGCAGCTCTCCAGCCACTCTTCCCCAAGCCTGTAGCGTTGCATGAGGTTGTTGTGACTGAAATGCAGGACCTGGCACTTGGTCTTGTTAAACCTCATACAGTTGTCCTCTGCCCATCGATCCAGCTTGTCCAGATCCCTCTTCAGACCCCTCCTACCCCTCAGCAGATCAACACTCCCACCCAGCTTGCTGAGGGAGTACTCGATCCCCTCACCCACATCCTTGATAAAGATATTGAACGAGACTGTCCCCAAACCTGAGCCCTGGAGAACACCGCTTGTGATCAGCTACCAACTGGATTTATAGTATCATAGAATATCTTGAGTTGGAAGGGACCCATAAGGATCATTGAATTCAACTCCCTGGTCCTTAGAGGACTACCTAAAACTAAACCATATGACTATGACCATCATCCAGATACTCCTTGCACTTTGACAGGCTTCACTCACTGGGCCTAAAATTGATCCCTGGGGAACCCCACTAGATGACTGGCTGCCAGCGTGATGTAACCCCCTCAAAATATATATTTTGACTTCCATACTTTAAGGAAAAGGGTAAAAATAATAATAAAAAAAAAAGTTTGGCTCCTAATGATGTATACCATTAATTGTATGCTGCTTTAATTCTGTCTTGTATAGTTGAATTCAATGAAATTATTTCAGTCATGTTAGCATAAGCTCTTTGTGTGGCCCAAGTAGTTCTTCACCCTTACTTTTTGATTTCTTATTTGCCTTTTTTGTCCAGGAGATTCTTCTGTACATATCAAATTCCAGGTTCTTTTTTCTCAATTCTTTAATATTTCTGATGACTTTATGTGATCATGAAATATCACCTTTCGCCTGTCTAAAGAATTTTAGAAAAGAAGCAATAAAGGTTCATTTTAGAACAGCTAGGCTTTGAACATTTGTGCACGCTTACAACCTATGAAATTTTCACAGGTCAAAATGTCATCCTGTTTTGGCTGTGCCAAACTCTGAGAAAAACGATATTACTTCTCCATCTTTTCTCTCCCCCAGTTAAAGAAAACTGTCCTTCATCATCAGTTATGATATGATATAAACATCCTTATTATTCAATGGAGGGAACACGTGCTGTGTTTGGATAAAGCGGTATTTAACTGTACTCATTAACAGAACATATTGTTATAGTGAACACTGAGCACTGTAACATCGTTCAATTGAAATAGTTTACCAAAATGAATCTGAGCTAAGCCCAGGAGCCAGAAGGTACCACAGCATGCAGCTTTCTCCTTGCTAGAATCTAAGTAACTGCACCCTGAGAGTAAATAGAAATTCTGGGTTTCCATTTCTATCTTCCAATATAGCATGAAAAGGAGGAGGGAAGGCAGAAAAACATCCATGGACATCTTCACCAATTACAAAGGTACTCAGCTTGTGAACTTATAATAAAGAATCATATTTAAGCATATGGGCATATCTGTATATGGGGAGAGAGAGGGAGAATGTATGCTCATCACAGTATGTACTAGTGTTGCAATGAGCACATATATGTCAGTGGAGCTCCATGAATTTACACCAGCTTTGCTATAAAAGCACGCATATTAACTTACCTATGCTATCTGTGCGTGTATGTGCAATCATAATGACTCATATGCAAATTATCTAATGCCTTATATAACTGGTTTTGGCTTGTGAACTCCGTGAGGTTTTAAAGAAAATGTACATTTATCATTGGGCCTAGAAACCAAACCTGGATGTTGCAATACTTTGATAGGACAAAGGAATTACCAAGATCTTCTTTGAATGTACCAAGTCATTTCAAGAGTTACTAAAATGGTGTTAACTGTTGTCCGTTTGTAAAAACTATGGACATCCGGTGTGGTAAAGGTGTACAGAATCAAAACATCCTCTTCACACTGTATGAAAATTTTTACGCTGCTGTCACGTTATGATGCTTTATAAGCAGGGTGAAAAATTTTTTGAAAAAGAAATGGTTTTAAAGCTTACTGATATCAACAACTGATTATAAGACAATGTTAATTATATTCCTTCAGCTAAAGTATAATATTTGTATTAGTAGAATGGAAGGATGCATCTTTTGCCTTGAAGCTCTAGGAATGGTAGCAATCTTATTTAAGGTAAATTCATCCCCCAAAAATCAACCAAATTTTGACTCAGCCTCTCTGAGACAGTAAAGTAACCTGTTTGTCAACCTCTCAGCCATCCTCACAAAAAACTGACTTGCAGCTGTGCTGCAATGCACTGATGGCTGTGCACAATACTTTGCTGCACAGAAGAATGCTGAAGACTCTATGCCTTGAGTTTTGACTTGAGGCAGTAAAAAGACTAAGAGCCTGTTGTCAGTTGTAGGTCTTCTCTTGGATTGTATACCTTTTTTTTTCTTTCCTTTCTTTTCTTTTATATATGATGATGCAGAGGAAGCAAAATTATCTGCAAAATCGTGTTGAATTTGACAGTTTTCATCCAGAAAAGGAGAAAGAAGGACAAATTTTGAGAAAATAGTATTTTTTGGTTTCAAAAGAGTTCTGTTTCATTTCAGCTCAAACAAATTGGCATTCTCTTTTCTCTCTCCAGAGTTTTTGTCTCTACTATTAAACTGAAAAAAATGCATCGTTTTTCCACTTTTAATGCCAGGAATGTATAGATAGCAGCTGAAAGAATGAGATTCTTTCATTCCTATGATATTCCTATACAGTTGAAAGAATGAGATATACCCCATTTTATGATCTGAGTGGGCTCCATAATACCTCAAACAATTCAAACTTTCTGGGATTCAAGTAATACTTCTTTGACAAAAAGCATCACGGGCACACTCATGTTATGGCTTTCTGGGGAACTTTATGGACATTACTAAAGACAAACACTTTGCACTTAATAGTTTTAAGACTGTTGTGGAATACTAAAGCTTTAGCTTTTTCTTGTGGTTCCATAGCAGAGTAATGTCTTGATTTATGTAGGTATGGTTGTATTTGAGTTTATTCAATGCTGAATCAACATTTCTACATAAAATCTGCTACAGTAGATGTGGCAAGATCTTAGTGAAGTCCTTTCTGTGCAATGGCCTCAATCAATCCTACACTGAAGATTTACAGTCACTGCAGCAGTGCCAGCTCACCTTGGCTCTACAGGAAGGTGGTAACAGCTCATGCATGAACATCCATTGCTTCCATATCTTGTGACTTCAGTGGAAAATGTATAAAAACCTCAGAATCCAATGAGCTCCGACTTCTGGAGTAGTTTTGTAAGAAAACTCAGAACATTGTGAGGTCTCAACATATTTGAGTCAAATAAGTCTCTTAAAGCAGAAGTTTAGTAGACAGAACATGGCAAGAAACTGAAAAGGCCACAGCATGTTATCAAATTGCAATGACTCAGTTAAGAACAGAAATAATACGTAGTGAAGAAATTCCTATAGAAATTTTCCTTGTAGTATAAAAATAAAGGAGAACATCTAAAATGGCCTTAAGAAACAGTGCAGGAATCTAAAGCTGTTAGTACCTCACAGAAGTCAAGTGTGTTTTTCCAAGCCATGGAAATTGAACTCTAAAAGGAGATCCTAGTGTGTAAGAGAAATTATTATAACAGTGCTGAGGGATTATAAAGGAAGGTGTAACTAAATGTTCTTGCACAACTACAAAAAGCCACAGTGAAATAAACGTTATTTGCTTAATTTTCATCCTGAGTCAGACATTTACAATGCAAAAAGTATCTAGTATAATATGATATTACAGAGTTTTCATGAAACTTTACATGTACATTCTTGAAAAAAATTAAAGAGAAGTGAACTTCAAAAACAGATTAGAAAAACAAAGGACAAGAGCACTGTATTTTGATGTGGGAAAAAAAAAAAGAAGAAACTCCAGTCTGCTATTAATATCAATATTTAACTTCAGAATTGGGCCCATGAAATTGAAAAATAAAAATTCAGAATACAAGTCTTATATATGGTGCCATATCACAGAAAATGCAAGAAATTTGTCATTTGAAAATACAGAAAAATGTATTCACTCATATTGATAAGAGGAATCTTTCATTTGTCATGGGTATCCTCTTATTATGTTGCTTTCTGTCAAGCTTTCTGTCAAAGATGTTTATTATGCCATATTCTACAAAATATGTTTTTAATCCTTAAAATTCTAGTAAGCCTACATTTTGATCTACTTTTGAAATTCTGAAATATAAGAATCCACCAAAAGGCTTTCCTTCACTGGAGTTCTTTGCTAATACATTTGTGGTACACAACTTCAAAATGACGAAAATGTGATTGATTCTGTCACTAACTTATGTATTAACAGGTTTACAGCCTCAAAACTTTTTCTGAAATCTGTAATAAAAAAATCATGTATTTACTAGTTGTATCTGAAAATGAAATATAAAAGCTAAACTTCATTAGGATCACCCTGTGTTACAGGGTGTAATAATCTTACTTCACATCTAATTCATATAAGAATAAAACATGGCCTGTAAAACTTTGGATGGAGAAATTTAACTTTTTGGGGTTTTCTATCCAACGATTGCAGTATTTTCGTGGTTTTTAAATAATCTGGATTTCATTAGTCATGTCTAGAATTTCAGGGTAATTATTTTAAGTATCTTCAATGAGTAAATTATCTACTACAATTTTTGTTCTGTTACAAAATGCAACTATATCTGGTTTTATCCTATTTTATTGTCTCTGTTCTTAAAGGGTGAACAGCTCTGCTCAGGACACATTGCTACCTAAAGTTCATTCCTTAAATCAGAATCTATAGCTTTGTTAAAGTCAACCACCACAATAGGTGGTTCCTGTTCAGAGTAAGAAATTTTAAAATATTCTACAGAATAGATTTACTGCTAGAGAAGAGATTCTTAAGCAAAAGGGAGGGGAATGGTTCACAGTGACCTCTAGAATGTGATAATTTTGGAAACAGAACAGGACTAGGATTATTTCAATTTGAGACAGTGCAGAAAATCCCTGCTTTAGCCTGCGTAGACTAGACAAAACAAGCTGAGTCCTGAGAGATAGTTTTACTGGGGTGGCATTTTGTTACAGTCAATGGTGTACTGGAAATGGACAAGTGAGAGCTTGCAACAGAGCAGAGGAGCGATTGTGCATGCATATATGGGTGTCTAGGAATGTGCGCACACAGACAAATCTGCATGTATGTATCTCTGTGGTGAAGAGGCAAAAGAGAGGGAGCATAGACTATTACAGGAAGCAAGAAATATAATCCCCAATACAAATGTTAGAGGACTACTACTCTGAAGGACTAGATGCAGAGCAAACATTCTGAACAAATCACTGCTAATTGCTATATGATTTTCTCCAGAGTGACATTTAAGCAATATGACACGGATGACAAATAGATTTACAATACCATATTAGAAAAGTAAGTTTTTCCTTGGAGCAAAAAGTTCAAGGCAAGTTTTGCATGTGAAGTGGGTGTTTGTTGTCAGAAACAAGTAACGGGAATGGCGAGACATACACAACCCCAGAAGGGAATCTTCTACACTTTCACTTACTGTTTGCTAACATAAAAGCCATAATATTTCTCTGAAAAACTTCATTGCATTTGTTTTCATGTGTTATTAACCAGAGAGTAGTTAAATGCATCAATAATCTCCTTTTGTATAAAAAAAAATCTACTACCTGATTCTTTCTGAATTTAGTCTGTTAAAATCCTGGACTCTGGAAAACACTTGAAAATAAATTTCAGAATATGTCCATATGGTCTGGACTCAGCAATACTTTCATCCAGATTTTCAGCTTGCTCTGTGAATTCTGTTCTTATGTGAATGGCAGTTCCCTGATCAATACTCAATATAAATGAAGATTATAAGAAAAAATGCGGACAAATATTTATGTGTTACTTCAACCCATTGTACAAAAAACTACCGAAAACGAAAAATCGGGAGCTGTTACTCTACTGTATTGTGACAATTATTACAAAAAAACACTGCTTCAAAGTGACTTCTAAAGATCATAATATGATGCATACCATCTGTTGGTTCTTGTTTGGCTGGGCTTTTTTTTTTTATTTGATTTAATTACAGTACAATGCACCTTTGCTCTGTGAGATTGAACAGGTAGAATTTGTATCTGAGTGAGAACTTTTCCTGAAGGTTCCGAGAAACACAAGGCATTTGTGCTTCCATTGTTTTCAACAATGTGGAATATACTAAAGTGAAAACAAAAAAGCATACCACGTACGGACAAATATCTCCAGACAGCTGCTTTTTTTTCTCCTCCTTCTTCTTCTTCCTATTGTTGCTGCTCCTGAGAAATGATGAAAGGAAGTAGAAACCCAACAGAGAAATACCCTGCCTGAAATATCCTCATGGCACCTGAATCTCTCTCAGTAACCTGAGTAGACATTATTTGCTGTGTCTGGCTCACAACAGGATGTCACACTGTGAAGGTCCCTCCTGTTTGTTCTAGGGATATTCCAGGGCTAGTGTGCCTCAATCACCTGCAAGGCTGGGGAAACATCTTTGCACATACTTTTATATTTGCACACACACTTCACAGAACTTGTGATCCAGGCTGGTAACAAGCAGATGTTCTTTATAACATGTGCAAGGAAAATATGAGTGATACAGAGATTTCCTGAGGCTGACAAAGGAAGAGCAGAGTGCACACAGAATTTAAATGCCTGAATAGTTTTGCTGGAACACATGCTATGTGTTGGCACCTTCTTTCTTGGTAATTTTTAATTTAACACCTTTGGACTCACCCCTACAGTCTCAGCCTCCTTCATCCTGCCCATAATAGACTTTTCACTCGGCCACTTGTAGTTGTCCTGCCTGGTGCCACACTGAAATTTTTCTGATGCCCTTCTCCTCTTACTCTGGCATCCTGACTAACTCAGGACTGTCGTCAGTCTTACCTTCCTAATCCCATCTCAGTCTTCGTTTCTCTGGCTTCAGTCTGGTGGCCAGCCAAATCCATGTCATTCTGACAGTCTTCCCATATGCAGCACCTGTTTGTAATGGCCAGAAGTGACAAGGTGTAAGTAGGAGGGGCTTACAGTGGTACCCTGTGTGGGAGAAGGCCATGAACTGCCATGTGCTGGTCACACAGGATGACACATGCTAAAGTAGGGACACCCCTGAGGGACTGTGGCTGTGGGTCACCTATGCCAAGGCCGGGACAACAGTGAAGGATGGTGGTCCATGGGTGACCCGCATCTGAGCAGGGACGCCCATGAGGTACCATGTCCTGTGGATGAACCATGCCTGAGCAGGGACAACCCTGAAGATCTGCAGCCTGTGGGGAACCCATGCCAGGGAGGGAACAGACCTGAGACACCACAGCCTGTGGGCAATCTAGACCAGAGCAGAGACAAAAAAGAACAGGGTGGCAGGAAGCCATTAAGTGTAGCGTGGCAGAAAGGACCCTTTACACCCAGGGTGGCAAAACACTGTCTCACATAAAAAAAAGCAAAAACATGGCTATGTAGATTACCTCCCCCTCCTATGCCACCCAGAACCTCTCTGAAAGAATTTTGGTAGAGAGAGTGTAACCCAGAGGGAACATACGGAAAATAGGCTATGGAGGTAGGAGGGTAGATGTTATATAAGTATTTCTTTAATTGTTTTTTTTTTTTTCTTTTTCTCACTGTCTGAATCAGGGATCAGAATTGTGTGTCCACTGTCAAGGAATTAAGTCAAATAAAATTAACCTGCTTGAGACTATTTTGCTGGCAGTACCATACAATGATGTAAGCATTCCATCCCCACCTCACCACATATTCTTAGTTCTTTTGCCCTGCCAGCGCTGCAAAATGTCCCTTGGTCAAACTAATTTATTTTCCTAGCCAACCTCTTCCTTCAAAGCCATTGTAAGCCCATGTTCCAGTTCCCTATTTTTACCTGTCTTCCCACACTCAGGACCAAATATCTCCTTTTAATGCCCCATTAAGTCATCCATACTTTGGTGGACAAAACTTTTACTCAGGAAAAAACCTTTATTCTGTCTCCTAATTCTTCGTTCAATAGGAAGTGTGGAAAAGAGGGAATAGGGAGCACAGAGCAGACAAGTCACATAGACTTTTTTCTACTGGCCAGCTCTGGACCTCAGGCTAACACTGCTTCAGCAAAAAGATCAGTAATTGCAAGGAAAATGTTCTTGGAGTATGGCCAATGCAAAGACAATCTTTGAAGAATTAAGCCACAAAGCTCTAAAAAACTGGTACTGAGCATCTGCAAGCTATTTAAAATCAAAATGTTAAGGCTCTACTCCCAATTATAGGGATACAAGGTTGTTTCAAATGATTTCAAGATTGGGGGGGGAGGTTGGAGTGTGGGGACTGACTTTTTAAAAATAAACATTAGACAATAATAGTAGTCTTTACTAATCTGACAGAAAAATGAAGCCCAGATGGTTAAAATTTAGGAAAGTTAGAAGCTAGTGTAAAAATAGCATGTACCAGTTTATATTGGGAAGCATTATAATCTCAATAATAACTTGTACAACTGTTCAACCTCAAATCTCTGTTACAATAAAATATAGCAGAACATTATTTTTTTGCAGTTGAGGAAAGAAATGTCCAACTTCCTTGCAAAAAGAAAAGTAAGCTCCATACCAGCTGGTTGACTTATACAAGTTTCCCATGCTATCTATAACTGCAGTGTTGTACCAGTATTAGCAGGTTTCATGCTGCCCTCAAGCTTGCAGAGAACCTTGCCAAGAGATTCCAAGAGCTTCTTCAAGTAATTAATATTATATGCCCTGGTTATTCCAAACTTCAATAACGCCTTCAGGGTCATTAAATTATTTTTGAACAATTCTAATAATAAATGTATATATAATGATACATTCACTGTAAAGCTATCAACCATAACTTTTATAACTTATGTTCTTATTTGTTATCTTCTTTATTGTCAGAGCAAGAAATCCAGAGGTAAGGAAATAATTTCTGGTTAATAAGCCTTACATATTTTTTTCTGCACCTACATTAAAATTCATAAAAACAATGTGTAACAACACTGCCTTTGTTACTCAACTCCCAGTTTTAAGATTTTCTGGGGTTACTAGACTGTTGTAGTATTTCTGCAAGGTGTAGTAGCATTTCAAATTTTATCATACTTTAGTGAGTAAAATATTTACAAGGAAAAGCACAGAATCACAGAATCATTAAGGCTGGAAAAGACCTTTAAGATCATCAAGTCCAACCATCAACCAACCACCACCAGGCCCACTAACCGATATCCTAAAATGCCACACCTACACGTTTTTTGAACACTTCCAGTGATGGTGACTCCACCACGTCCCTGGGCAGTCTGTTCCAATGCTTGACCACCCTCTCAGTAATTGAATTTTTCCCAATATCCAATCTAAACCTCCCCTGGTGCAACTTGAGGTCACTTGCTCTCGTCCTATCGCTAGTTACTTGGGAGAAGAGACCAACACCCACCTCACCACAAGCCCCTTTCAGGTAGTTGTAGAGAGCAATAAGGTCTCCCCTCAGCCTCGTCTTCTCCAGACTGAACAATCCCAGTTCCCTCAGCCACTCCTCATAAGACTTGTTCTCCAGACCCCTCACCACCTTCATTGCCTTTCTCTGGACACTTCCTAGTACCTCAGTGTCTTTCTTGTAGTGAGGGGCCCAAAACTGAACACAGTACCTGAGGTGCCCCCTCATCAGTGCCAAATACAGGGTACAATCCCTTCCGTACTCATGCTGGCCACACTATTTCTGACACAGACCAGGACGCTGTTGGCCTTCTTGGCCACCTGGGCACACTGCCAGCTCATACTCAGCCGCCTGTCAACCAGCACCCCAGGTCCTTTTCCACCAGGCAGCTGTCCAGCCACTCTTCCCCCAGCCTGTAGCCTTGCATGGAGTCG
>NW_010518673.1:0-319 GCF_000687285.1 Phaethon lepturus | reverse complement strand
GCCAGGATGCTGTTGGCCTTATTGGCAACACTGCTGGCTCATGTTCAGCTGGCTGTCAACCAGCACCCCCAGGTCCTTTTCCGCCAGGCAGCTCCCCAGCCACTCTTCCCAAAGCCTGTAGCATTGCATGGGGTTGTTGTGGCCGAAGTGCAGGACCCTGCACTTGGCCTTATTAAACCTCATACAACTGACCTCAGCCCATAAATGCAGCCTGTCCAGATCCTTCTGCAGAGACTTCCTACCCTCGAGCAGATCACTCAACTTGGTGTTGAACAGAACACTCCCACTCAACTTGGTTTCATCTGCAAACTTACTGAGG
>NW_010518672.1:20357-25706 GCF_000687285.1 Phaethon lepturus | reverse complement strand
TAAATAATAAATATATATTATATTTACCTCTGAGATAAAGCACAGCTGCACAAATCTTTGCAGCCAGAAAATGGATAGGTACAGAAAACTAATGTGGTGTTTCCTCAGAAAATGTTCAATAAACACAAAAAAAACTTTCTGCAGAAATCTCAAAATAATTTAAATACACCAATTTATTTTCAACCAAGATAAAACATATGGCAATTGTATTTTCAGCTATAGATTGTTATCCCTAACATACAATATTACCTACCTGAATTAATCAAAAGAATATAAAATAGAATAACTATAAATATTAAAATAAACTGCAGTCAACAAGTTTCCTTAAAATTGTGATGTGGTATCTTTCAAGCCTGAAAATATTAACAAAGCCTACATTACTACATTTGATCTCACACCTAATAAAATTATCAGAAATCAGCCCACACTGCTCAGTCTGTCTCTTGGTTAGGAGACAGGACTTTTAATCGGCAAACCATTTTCTGCAATGAAGTTTTCCTCACAGTCACTATCCATGCCACCATATGTAGGCAGCCCATTTACATCAGCATGAAAGACAACGTACATTGCCTTTTGAAGGCTGTTCTGAAGATGCTCTGAAGAGCAAATTTGCTCTCTGAACAAGACAGTAAACTTCAGTGAGACTCAAACGTTGCTGGTGGATGTTCCTTGGTAAGTGAAACCCACGTGCTTAAGTATGCCTGTTGACTCTGATTACACTGCCTCGAGAGACAGCTTTTTGGATTTGAAGTGAGGCTTTCAGAAGACACAGCAATACTGAAGATACACGGCTGCTCCCAAACCTTCTGAAAGAACAGAGCAGTTATAGCCCTTTCTCACCCAAACACAAACCTCTGTTCCTTTTGTGATCTAACACTTTACCAGGCAAACTGATGGTATAAAAGCTCCTCTCCACACCTGGGCAGCCATGGCTGTGTATGATTTGGTCTTGCCCTATCACTATTACGGCTTAAATACTTGCTGTTCTGATCTTAGTAGTTCAGATGGAAAACATGTTATGCTATATGCAAGAATAGGGATAATTTTGTCAGACAGAAATATGTTCTGAGATCAACACTCAGAAAAGGAACTTCTGCTCTGCACTTAATTTCCTTATTGTCTTCAGCCTAGAACATTTTGTTTTCAGTCATCCTGCTGATGATATTTGTAATGTGCCCAGCCTTTCATTTTTGTCTTTCCTGCCACAGCTACTGCTTAGATTGTACCCTGTAGATTCACTGTCTTTCCCTGATGATGTATAATGCTATATGTAGTTGTGATTATCACCTACATATACAAGTAATATAAACCTTTTCTTTTTTATTTTTTTCGTTAATGCAGTAGCATTTGCACCAGCTTCCAATCTTATTACCACTTTCTCTTTCTTCAGAACCAAGCTGGCAATTCTCATCTTGAATAGCTTTAAAATTGCTCATAGCAATCAATGACAACTGAGGCATCACTAAAGAATTTCTTTTATCTCCAAGCTCCAATTTAGATCAGTCATTAAGCTTGAGTAAGCTTGAGCTGTCAGAACATTGTCCCTCATCACATGCTCTAAGCACAAAAAGTCAACTTCAAAATCAAATTTGTTCTATCTCTTACTACATTTTGTGATGGTCTAGTATGAACAATAAACTTTACTGAAATAGTACTGTCAATCTTTAGAACTCAGATAACTATACAGGCTTTTTATCTAAGGAAGGCTGCTGTACCTCAAATATGATCCACACTAAACCATTTCCTTATATTTCTTCTTTCATGCTGTTTGATCTTGTTAGTGATGTATACTACATTGCTGTGTAGTGCCTTTTTTTAAGCATACATTTGAAAAATATGAAAGTATAAATTCAAATATAAGAAAGAAAACATCTAAGTGTCTAAATATCCAATATATCAAACATGTAAAGACCCATAGGTATGCTTCTGCAATGTCTCCATATAAGCAGTCTTTGTTTCAGACAGGATTCAGTCTTAAAAGTGCCAATTTCAAACCGCTGCTTAGGCTATATTTCTGAATTTATACTGGAGACCTTTTCAACTGTCTCTTAAATTAAGCGCTGTTATTTTCTTTTAATTCTTTATATTCACCTGAAATCTCCTTTCATGAGCAAATTGAAGCTGAAAACAAAAATCTGGCCTGAGTAGGTTGTTTGACTTTCTGACAAGTGATCTGATTTTTTGGTTAAGGCCTAGCTTGAAAAATGCTGTAAAAGCTCTGTGATTTACAGTATATAAATACTGCAATCTGCTTAAAATGAAATAATTTACATGGTTAAAGTTGTGTCAGCATTTTTAGAAGGCCCTGAGAGTAGAATGAACAAGGCAGTACTATCAAATTATGTTTTTTAATTGTGTCAAGTGAATGGTAACCTTTGGCAGGTCAACACACACCTACCCAGCTGCTCACTTACTACCCCTCCTCAACAGGCAAGAGGGAAAAACAAGATGAAAAAGCTTGATGATGAATTAAAGACAGGGAGATTACTTACCATTTGCCATCACAGGCAAAACAGACTTGATTTGGAGAATATTATTTGATTGCCAATTAAAATAGATTTGGATGGTGAGAAACGAAACCAGAAATTACAACAAAACCTTCCCCCCAACCCTCCTCTTTTTTCCAGGCTCCACTTCACTCCGTCATCCCAGTTCCTCTTCCCAGGGCTCTCTGAGCACTGCAAAGGGGATGGGGAGTGGGGATTATGGTTAATACATAACAGTTCCTCTCTGCTGCTCATTCCTCCTCACACTTTTCCTCTGTTCCAGTGTTGGTCATCTCCATGGTCTTCAGGAAAAAATCTGCTCCAGCATGGGCTCTTCATGGGCTGAAGTTCCTTCAGGAAATATCGAGCTGCTACAATGGTGGGTTCTCTGTAGGCTGCACTATAGATATCTGCTCCAGATTGGTCCTCTCCATGGGCTGCAGGGGAATCTCTTCTCCCAGTGCCTCAAGTACTCCCTCCCACTCATTTTTCTCTGACCTGAGTGTTTGTACTGGTTTCTCATTTCACATTCCCCACCCCCACACACACTTCCTGTCTCCCCAGCATTTTTGCCCTTTCTTATATGTTTTAACAGAGGCACCACACACTCAGCTGTGTCCTGTGATGGGTCCATTGGAGCCAGGTGGAACTGACTGTGTCTGGCATAGGGCAGCCCATAACCTCTTCTCACAGAGGCCACCCTTGCAGCCCCCCTGCTACCAAATTGTCATCACAGACACCAAGTTCATAAGCCCAAATCCCATGTTTGTAACTGGGGACTGTACAGATTCTCAGTTCTACAGGCTAGAGCTGGTGGCAGGCATGGGGACAGCTTAACCAGTAGTCTTTCTCCATCAGAGCATCCTACTCTTAAAATTAAAGTGGTCAAAAATAAGAGAGTTTGAGATGCTTTTTTCGTATGTAACTTCTCATTGCAGTTCTAGGATTTTTTTTGCGGGGCAGAGTTGTTCAAGGAACATTTGCAAGAGTTTACTTGAGTTTCTAAATTTGTTATTTCTCAAGTAATTTTTCCAGTTTTAAATGGTTAACAAATAACTTCAGTATCTTGAAAGAGTTCATATTTAAGACCAAATCTTATTTAATTAAATGGACTTTTGACCTACATGTTCAGAACTATTGATTTTTTTTATGCCTGTAGACTAAGGAACTTCTCAATGTGAGTAAGGGCAGAATTTAACAGAATAACATACACTTCTCACTGAAGAGAGAAAATGAAAAGATTATAGGATCTTCTCTAAGATAGTTTCCCACACTCTTTTGTCTCCCACTAAAGAATTTAGTTAATACAATTGGCTATGATTATAAATCATCTCGGAATGCTCAATATTTGCCTGGAAAGAAAGATAGGAGCCTGCAAATATGAATGACAAAGGTTTCTAGATTTCATCTTTGACCATATACACTTTAATTCATCCATTTATCATTCCTTAAATTTCTTAAATTATATCTCATTAGGTCACATGATGGAAGCTTTTCCCATTTTTTTTTTTTAATGGAGCTATTGGTTGCAACAAGTTTCATCCTTTCTTAACAAATGAAAAAGAACATGGCATTAGATGAAAACATAACCAGACACAGATATTTCTGATTAGCTGCTATTCATCTGCAGTTATATAAAGATGCATAAATAAAAAGTGAGAGAACTGAAGAGCTTTCAGATGAATACATGTCATTATATAAGCACATTGAATACAAAGTTGCAAAATAAGAGATTAGTTCGTTAAATATAACGTCTGTAACCTAGCCCTGGTGACTGAAGTGTTCATTCTTCAGCTCTCAGCCATCCAATTATCAATCACAAGGACATGTCTCCTTAGGAGATGTATGCGAATACTTTTTGACTAAGCTGCAGTGGTAGGAACAAACTTTATGATCAAAGCAAAAAGGGGCTAGTAAAAAGAAACACTACCAGATTTCCCGAGAAAATGCAGTAACAGCAGTTAGCCACTCTTTTATAATGAAGAACAAAATTTCAGTTAGTCTTGATGTGCAGAGCATTCTTTAATTCAAGTGTCCAGACACATCAAATATATATCTATATGAGACTGCATGAACTTATAGGTGGTCATCTCTTCCATAGGCACCATTTTTAATGGCAGGAATCTAAGGCAAGGTTTTAAAATGTAGCCAGCATTTTTAGGAAAATTACTGCACAAAGCAGAGAGAATATAAAGTGAATGTTGCTGACCATTTTTGGACTGTGACCCTCAAAATCATTAAATATTTTTTTCAGATCATAGAGTTTTTCTGAGTTGTAACATGACAAAAAATTTTGCTTTAAGTACTGAAATGTTATACATTCTAGCTAGGTGAGAAAAAGTGATTCTTTTTTTTTACTTAGAATAATACTGTCCTGGTTTCAGCCAGGGTAGAGTTATTTTTCTTCATAGAAGCTAGCATGAGGCTGTGTTTTGGATTTGGGATGAGAAAATGTTGATAAGGTGCTGATGTTTTGAGTTGTTGCTAAGTAGTCAAGGACAGTCCAGCTTCTCATGCTGGCCTGCAGCGAGGGGGCTGGGGGTGCACGGGGAGCTGGGAGGGGACACAGCTGGGACAGCTGACCCAGGCTGGCCAAAGAGATATTCCATACCATATAACGTCATGCTCAGTGTATAAAGCTGGGACGAAGAAGAAGGAAGGGGTGGAGGGACGTTCGGAGTTATGGCGTCTGTCTTCCCAGGAAACCATTACGTGTGATGGAGCCCTGCTTCCCTGGAGATGGCTGAGCACCTGCCTGCCCATGGGGAGTGGTGAACAAATTCCTTGTTTTGCTTTGCTTGCGTGCGCGGCTTTTGCTTTACTTATTAAACTGTCTTTATCTCAAACCATGAGTTTCCTCCCT
>NW_010518672.1:0-20326 GCF_000687285.1 Phaethon lepturus | reverse complement strand
TCCCTCCCCCGTCCCACCGTAGGGGAGTGAGCGAGCGGCTGCGTGGGGCTTGATTGCCGGCTGGGGCTAAACCACAACAAATACATATTCAAAGAAAGATAAGGTGGAAAGTCAGGTGTTTATTTTGGCCCAGAGAGCAGAGAAATCCACAGTATGATCCAGACTTTAAAGTCTTTTTGGAAATAAGCAAGAGGAACTGATGGGTTATGAACTGGAGAATTTGAGCTGCTGAATGTATTCTGCTGTGAGAAGGGAAAACCGGTTCAGTGTTAGGACTGATGAACTGACTTACTAGGACAGTCATGTAAATGACAGAACACCTGGAAGACAAGCTTAAGAAACAGGAGTTGCTTATTGCTTACTGAAATAATTTAATGGAATTTAATTAGATGACAGATTTGGATTTAGTAATAACTGTAGGAATGCTTGGTACAGTTAAGTCATGCAAAGTACTGCTGTTACTGTTACCTAGTGTGCTTGGAACCTGTGACTCTCCGTGGGTGGCCCGTGGATGCCTCTTCGTTTCCCAGCCACCGATGCCGCAGCCGTCCAATCCTTCTCCTCACTCTTCACATCAGTGAAGTCAAACCAACAGTGCTGCATAAATATTTATGGTGAAAAGAAAATGAAAATGACAAAACTATGCCGAAAATGACTTTGCTGATTTACCGTACTTTCTGTCATGATGAGGTATTTGTTTTTTTTCAAAATCAGGCTACTTTTTTTAAATTGTCATGGTACATGACATGTAGTGGCAGATAGTGTATCATGGGTGATTAGTGGTGGAGATTGTGAACAGTATTTTAACCTTACCTTTACACAAATATTACAAGCACTTTTTAAACTTCCACAAAGGCTCATAGCACTCTTTTGACAGACAGGTTTATATTTGGATTCGGGCAGAACACTGGCATAAACTCTTTGGTTATTACCACAACTAATCAGAGGATGGCGATAAAATTTCTGTGTAAAACACCTTTAGGAAAGGCTAATTCTCATGCAGCAAGGCCTCACTGTGGTAAAGAGGAGTGTATTACAGAGGAGGAAACCTTAAATGTGGCATCTGTTAAAATCCCTCAGGGACAAAGGTACCAATGAATGTTCATTCCAGAATGACTCAGGCTGTGTCCTTCTGCTAAGGAAACTTATATCATCCCAGTCTCATTTATAAGGATTTGTTATAGTACAGAAATTCTCAGGTCAGTAAGATTATACTGTACTATTAGAGACTTAGCTGGGACCATACTCTGTCTGTAAAACAACCTGCGCAAACTTAGAAGTGACTAAGAGATGTGGGGATGGAACTCTTAGAGCTGTCATTCCCAAGCTTCTTCCATAACTCTTAATGGCCATACCCATTTTTTTCTACTATCAGAATATCATCAATATTTACTGTTTCTAGGAGTCACACTCAAGTTATCAGTCCTGTTCAGGCACATGGTAAGCATATTGGTCTGAACTCAAAAGAAAAATGTCCCACCAAATTAAACAAAATGCTTGAAGGTGGCTAAATCTTAAAATCATTTGCTTATTCAAAAATATAACTTCTTTTCTTGTCTATCTCTTCGAAAACTGGCAGTAGCGGACCAGAAATTATTAATATTAGATCAAAATGTTTGTTCCTATATACAAAACAGCTCAGGTACAAGGAGGTAACATTAACTTGTAATTTAAACTGTGATTTCTGCATTATATTAGAAGTATCAAAAATACCATGAGAATACTGGAATTTCTAAGGCTGGGAATTGAACTATGTAATTTGAATCTGATTTTTTTCTGTTTTACTAACAAGTGTTTCAATATTTTTAAAAATATATTAATCATAGTTTTCTCATGAAAAAAATACTCATTTAATGTAATATGACTTGAAAAATAACATATTTGGTTGAGAAACATGTTGGTTGTGTTAAATCTACTCACTACGTCGTCATAAAATGACGACCTAGTGGATAAAAGTGAAATAGGTTTCTGTTAACAGTATTCCTGCAAAAATGGCACTACTAACATTGCTAAACTGTACAAAAAGCTATTCTACTCAATATTTTAAAATATTCAAGTTTCTTTACTGAAAATAATTTTTAATACTTGTGAACATCCCATCCACATAGATTATATTTTCCTTTTATTAGTATCTTGATCTGGATTTCTATTAGTGCTTTGAAAATGGTTTCATATACTGCACTGTGCAAAGATGTGAACTAAATCTACAATTGGATCCGCAAGTACTGTGAACAGTCATTCAGACCCAGAGAATTTGCTGCTTTTCTCCCACACTGCAGTTATTTAAATGTTTGATCACATCTTTTGTTAACACAGATCAGTATCTACAAACAGTACTCAGTCTCATTTTCATAATTGAGATTTATATGAAAGAGAGAATATTGAATTCTCAAAAGCATCCAATGGATTTGACTCTTCTGTGTAGCAGGGTTAGCTATTTTAGAATACAGAGGTGAGGAACATCTTCCTTTCTTCATTTTGTGCCTAAGAGCTTAGGACTTCATCTCAACCAAGGGAAAAAAAAAAAGTGGGGGAACCTTTTTTATTTTTTGCTTACTAAATATGTCACTGTCTCAAGATGTTAAATTCTAGATAAAAACACATTCAGATATATTTCCTAATCTACTCTAGCATAACTGCATTATTCAATTAACTAGAACACAATGATTTCAAAGTATACATGCACACAATCTAGCTTCTACAGTATAAAACAACCTGCAAGTGATCCCTTTTTAAACCCTTACTTCTAATTAACTCATGTACAAATTTGGTCCAGGTGGTGGCCTGAATCTTCCTGAATCAATAAGTCTCTGAGGAATTCCAAGGTTTGGCTTGAACCCTCCACTATAAAGTGAAGTAACAAAACGTGAACAGTAAAGTCTGAACAACAGAATTACAGGCACATTTCAACTTCCATGTCTCCACACGGTGCTTAAGCAAATGTTCTAGCTGGTCACTTAGCAACATTCCCGTTGCCTGATATAGTCACTTTTATCTTGTGCGCTTAGTTCACAGAAACACTGGTGGAAAAATCCGGTTTGGTAGTGATCTGTATCCACTTTGCACAACAGTAAATGACTACATGAAGTGTAAGTCAGCAAAGATCACGCCTCAGACCATCGTGCTGCTCTGCTGTCTGGCTTTCATTGCAGAGTCTCAAACTCCCATACAGTATTACATGAGTTCTGAAGCCAGTGAAAGGTGCTTAACTGATATCCTCAGGAAAAGAAATTGAACGACCATGTCATTACAAATTCTGTCTGTAACAGAAAGAATCAAGAATCTTGAATCTTGATTAGATGTAAGTCTCTCATAAATTTGAAGGCAAAGTAGGGATCATTAGCCCAGGTACTTAAAAAACTTCCATTTTATTCTTGAAAAATGTAGATTCCAAATAATGGAAACATTGAAAATGTATTAGTTTTTGGCTTCCCTTGGGCCATAACCATACACAGTGGAGAAAAGGATAGTTAAAAGATAATTTTGGATTTTTTTTTAATGACTCCAGTATGTTTCATTTCCACAGGCTATCAGTAATTAATACTGTATGTCCAGGTAATAGAGTTGTAGTGGTAGAAGTCCAGATTATCAAACTCCTAAAGAAGGAATAGGCCAGTTCAACTATAAACTATAATCTTTTATGCTCTTGATTACTTGTTTTATTATGTATTGTTATTAATGATTAAACACTGTTAGTTTATTCCAGCTAGCAGAGAATGCGAAAATAATAATTATTGCTGATACCACTGATGCAATTTTAAAAATTGTACTTTCGTATCACTGCGATGATCGAAAATTTTGTCTATGGTTATTACTTAAGATAAAAAATAGGAAATACCTTCCTTCCACATGCATATAATATATTCATAAATGATACAAGGTTAAATGCATAGAGTCAGATATATTTTCTGACTACCTTATTAGTTACTTCTGTGAACTATTATCGACCGCATTCCTTCAAACAAAAAAGAGGGTTACATAATGATATTTAATTAATTTTTATTTAAATAAATTCTAAAATATTCTCATTTTCATTCTAATGCTATTCTTCAGTACATGTGAATTAGATCCATGCCTAAATGAGGATTACTCACAGCTATTTGCAGATACTAAAAAAAGCCTACACATTACTGTTAATCTTACTGGCTAATACTTGCCAACAACATTTAGTAAGGGATTAAGAACAGATTCAAGAAGTTAAACTCAGAAAGAAAAACCCTTTAAACAATTCCTCAGAGGTATGAAATATTTTTATTATTTATATTAGTAAAAGAAGAGCTAGAGCCTGCTAAATGTAACGAGAGACAGACTGAGCCTGAAAAAAACCCAGGAGGTGCTTAGAACTCTTTTTGCAGAAGCCATTCCAGGGTAGTCCAAGTACACAAGTGACTGACAAAGTTCAACACAGTGATCAATGCTCACCAACGCTTTCAACACTGCGGCAGAGATAACCTTGTCTGTTGTATTTTAAATCAGTGGATTGGTCTTTCTAAGTGGCTGCATGGATAAAATGTAGGTGAGCAACAAAGAAATGAGGAGAGAGAGACTGTTTTTCCATTTTTCATTAAAAGGCAAATAAGTCTTTTTATAGACATGCTTATAGCACTCCTGCTTTTCCCTCTGGCAACTGTTCATTAAGGCAAAATCGATAAAGAAGAAAAGCGGGTTATCATTGTATTTGTTTTCGTGTGCTTTTCTTTGGCTTAAAACCTTCTAAATTAGTGACCGTTGTGTTTAGAGTGCTGACAGCTGCTGAAAACATCTCATCTCACACGGCACAAAGAAGAACACAACAGGAAATACTCATAAAACTTTGCTATTCCTTTTCAGGTTTTCCTGTACCTCTACCTTCTCGGTGCTACGTAGCATTGCACTTTACATTATAGAACAAAATAAAATATACAGGACACTGGCTTCAAAGACAAAGAGATATTTGAGGTTGTTCTGCTTTCTCCCATGTCTTTTGATGCCAAGATTAGAAGTCATGGTACATTTTCAAATTACATTCTGTGCTTTTCACTAAGAGGTTCCCATATGATCAGAATTTAGAAGTGAAAAGACATCTTGTCTTACTCAGAAAAAACTTGTTAATATCCAATATAAACAGCTGTTGGATACTGATCTGTCCACTGGAGAACAAGCTTATGCAGTGTTTAGTGAAAATAAGAACATATAAAACCTAATCTTATTACAATAAAGATCAATAATGTGAAAAAATAATGTTTGACTCATGAAGTTATTGTACTACATAAGGAATATTATCCCCTTGATTTGGACTATTATATTTATTCATAATTAATTATCTTACTAAAACTGTTTAAAATGTATTTTATTTTTATATGAGAAAATTAAATTAGAAATCTTTTACACTCCTGTTACAAAATCTAACACCCTGAAAACTGGTAACTTCTGGCTTTTGTTATGTAACCAAAGAAAAAAAGTTTTCAATTGTACAGAACTTATAAGCACACCCACCGGACCACCCAGTCACACATATACATATGTTCATTCTCTTGCTTTGTATTGGTGTATAAGGACATACAATTATTTTGCATCATATTATGTTTTTTTAAATAATACTTTTATTTATTTTTTAATAAAGCTGAAAGATTTTTTGCAAAAGATGACATTTTTCAAGCAAATAGACAAGACTTTAAACATACCATTCTATACAACACATTTCTATTCTACCAAACTTTTCAATAGTATCTTATTGATAACCTTAGCACTTATTTCAGTTTTGATCATCTCAAGTTATATTGCTTATCATATCCGGCATTACTTAAGACTGAAGGAGCAGCGGTAACTTTAGAACCCCATCGTTAGCAACCCAGGTTGATTCTCCAGATGATCAATTTATATGGAAATTAAACTGTGGTGTCTTATAGTGTAACAGACTTGATACAATGCCTCTATTTCCTCTGTGGATCAAAGCTTGTCATATATTTTGTCTAGTTGCATAGGTTAAACCATGAGAATGTTCAACTTTGTCATTGCAAACATTCACGACCCAGTTATGCAGTCTGAGAGAGGGAAAGCTGAAACTGTGGAAACTGCATCTATTTATTAAATTACATATGGTATATTCTGTCCTTTTTTTCCCTTTTTAGTATTTAAATGACAATGTTTTAATTTCTGATCTGGATAAGCCGGACCATAGCACAGCAGAAAGCACAGATTATGCTGAAGATATCTTCATCCAGGTATTGTAATGTGCACAATATCTTATTTTACTTACTTTTATTAAGTTATAATAACTGACACTTACCCTAATATACAATTACTAGAGTTCCTAATGCAGGCTGTTGTCATTTCATCAAGGAGAGCTTCCCCAAGAATTTTATATGTCACTATTCACTAGTCCCAAATCCTCAAGCTCTCCTTCCTCAGAACTCAGTTACTAGATGAGAACTACCAGCTGAGAATTTGCAATTCTCAGTATTTTGGGAATTCCAGGTGAGCAAATGAACCCCTATTTCCAGCAAGTTGCAATATACTTCAGAGCTCACTGCTGTCTGAATTAACTGAATAGTGTGAATGAACTCAGAGATAACAGGAGTAGCAGGGACTGGAAATCAACCATGTTGTTCTCCTTGACTGTATTGTAAAAAAAAAAAATTATGCACGGACAACCCTCATGATTAATAAAAAGTGGAAAAGAGCTTTAAAAAAGAAAGGGAGGAAGGGAAAGAAAATAAATTTATGTCACAGAAAAATAATCAGCAGTATGAAAAATATAAAATCATTATGTGCTTATTGTTACAGATTCAGTATTGTAAGTAGTCTTTTACCTTAAGTTTTCTAAGCTAACGGTAAAGACTTGCAATACTGGCAGATATGTTCACTTCACTTGTGTGCATGCACACACGCATAGGAACACACCACCCTGTTTGTAGTCAGTGTTTTCCATTAGAAATCACACATGAGTGGTCAGAGAAATAAAAAATAGTTATGCTGCAGGAGTATATTGCATAGGAATGTGTTCTGCCTCCTTTGGAGATAACACTGAACTTCATAGTGTGATTCAAATTATGTATCCCTATAAGAAGCTACTGAATTCACAAAACCTGTGATTATACTGGAATTAAAATATGTAAAATAAACAAAATATTTATGTCTTACAAGTTTGTTATCAAAGAAAATGTTGCTGAACAACTGAGGATTTTCATATGACACCTGTCTAACTCAAAGACTGCAGAATCAGAGGAACAACAGCCATTCTTCCTGCATGAACATGCAGAAGTGATATTGGTAGTAGGAGATTATATTCTTGTTTGTAGTCAAAGCACTCCAAGACCTGTCTTCAAGGTCATCTCTTTTTACTCCGAGGATCCTGCTGTTGCACTGTGTATACTTATCTTTTGTGCGAGTTGTGTAAGAGAAGACCCAAGCTTTCTTTGGGAAAGAACTAGAATATCAGCCTGACTTCTACAGCGTTTCAGTGCTATCAACTCTAGCCAGAGGCAGGCTCCTTCCTGAAGCCGGACTCCGGCTTCATGGATGAGTATTGTCTGAGGCACCTCTTATCCTGTGTACCTACAGACTAACTTAACCAGGTTTTGGTCAGTGAGTTTTTGTCTGTGTAGTTTTTGTAGGGGCCATTAATAGGCACCTATGTTTCCTTCTGCCTTCATCTCCTATATTATTTATTGAATTTTCATATACAGTTGAGGTGTATGGACTTCACTGAGTGGATACTTGCTCTTAACTAAATCATCTGAGAGTCCTTAGGATATTTTTTGTGTTTCGACATGGGGCCTCTGGCACAGTATGACCAGGATGTGCCCAGTAATGGAACTGTCCCCTTTACCTTATTGAACTAGTTTTCAATTTGCCCTTTATGGTTTTTTTTTAATTCTTTTTTTTTTTTACTTTTTAATTTTGTAACTTATCAGAAAGGATTAATAGCTCACTGTATGTTGCAAAAATTATCACAGGATATAAAAAGGTGGTAAAAGAAAATTCTGAAAATTCATGTGTTCACAGGTAGTGTAATGAAGTACAAAACATATCTGTCTGGGTCAGTATGGTATATGGTATTTCCATTTCTCCTATTTCATTGAGGTTTTACTTAAGTAGGGACAATTTTATATTTGCTCCATAAGATTCTTATCATGGGGGACTAGCCGCATGCAGTTTCTGAGACATTGCCTCTGATCAGCCAGTAAACAACTTGTAAATGTCCAGTCACCAAATAAAGGATCAAGACAACTATGTGGCCACTGGGGCTTTTTGGAAAGATAAGAGTTGTTCAGAAGCAGGTATGGACTGGGCACTAATCTGTTCCCAAATTCGCAAAATATCTTTCAGTGTTCCCAAACTCTCAATCTCAAAATGATGACAGATATGTGAAAACCATTCTTTTCCTCCTCTGCCCAAAAGACCTTACCAGTATGTAATTACCTTCCTCGGCTGGCAACAGGCATAACAATTTTTTTCTCTGCTTCCCTTTTTTCCAATGTAAGTTTAAACTATTCTTTTTTTTTTTACTGTTCCTACTGCACTTCTAAGACCTCCAGAGTAACAGAATGTAAGAAATATTAACAGAATAAGAAAAACCTTTGGGCAACTCATGTAGATCAAGAAAACACTCTCTGCAGGCAGCAGTAGGAGGGGGATGTACTACACCTTTCCCAGTAATTAATATTATGCCTGACCTCTTACAGCTTCAGAAAACTACTGTGTACTTCATCTCCAGCTCTGTCATGGACCTCCACGGGCTGCAGGGGCACAGCCGGTCTCACCATGGTCTTCCCCACGGGCTGCAGGGGAATCTCTGCTCCAGCACCTGGAGCACCTCCTCCCCCTCCTTCTTCACTGACCTCGGTGTCTGTAGAGTTTTGTTTCTCACATCTCTCTCCAGCTGCAATTGCTGTTGCCAGGTTTTTTCCCCCCTTCTTAAATACGTTACCACCGTCACTGATTGGCCAGCGGCGGATCCGTCTTGGAGCCAGCTGGCGTCGGCTCTGTCGGACACAGGGGAAGTGTCTAGCATCTTCTCACAGAAGCCACTCCTGTGGGCTTTCCCCCTGCCCCCCCAAAAACCTTGCCATGCAAACCCAATACAACAATACCCACATTATTTGCTCAAGACCTGAAGGTTATAAAAGAGCTAATAGGATTGCAACAAAGACCAGAGTGGGAAATGCAGGAAGGGGAGATGGAGGACAGTGCTGAGTGGCAGCAGATATATGAGAGACAGTGACTTCTGGCTTATAATACCTGCTGAGTTCTAAGCTGAGTGGAAGCTGAGAAACTTTGCCTCTCACCCATATCACCACTACAAGGGACAGCTGCTGCAGGCAGCAAGAAGACCCCAAGTTAAAACATGACACACTGAAGTGTCTTTCTATGGCTTTGGCAGAAATATATACCTTTTATTCTCACAGAAAATACTGTTATTTCCTGGTATTGTAAGCCTACACAGCTACACGGAGCAAACATAAAACTGATAGCACTTGGTCCTTTAAGAAATTTCCTAGAAATTCTAAATTCTGCCTAAAGATTCATTACTACCCCTTACGCAAGAAAAAAGTTTTGAGCACTTTTCTTCCAGTCACATGTAAATCTTCCATCTGTTTGAAATGGTCGTTAATATTTGAAAACCGACTCTTCTTTTTCTACATCCTCTTGACATCCTCAACAGTGGCAAAGACCGCAAAGCAGTGGAAAGCAAGAGGATAACCAGAAGCAGCTAAGCTAAACGAAATTCAGATTGCTGCCAGTTCTTCTGTCTCAAATTCAATACACTGTTTGACATGCAAAATGAGGGTCAGCTGGCAGGTATAACAAATCTGCACCTGCTCGGAGCTAGTGGAAATTGTCCAAACTGCTTTATTTCCCTGTCTATCTTTCTTGATGATATGAAAACTGAGAGGTTTAGATTACACACATCATTGAAGAAACTGAAGCTTTGTAATCTCTTCAGTGAAGTAGAATAAAGGAGTATGCAGTACTTGTCCTGCAATTTTACTGCAGTATTTTCCCACTGCGAAGAGCAGAATGGTATGCAGCACTCCGTGTTTTTTTTTCATCTTAAACAGTGTAATTCTTTGGTACATCAGCAATTTCTAACAGTCCTAAATGATCATAGATTTTAAAAGTCTGTTCGTTCATCCAGGATATTGATAGAAAAGCTTCTGAGCAGAGTACTGAGTTGCTGCAGCAGAGTATAATCAAAACATTTTAACAGACGTTTTACTTGCTACTGCACAAAGCATTTTAAGGAACATGGCTTCATGCGTTAAATTTCTTAAGTACATTCAAGCATATAGTTGCAAAGACATTTTGTATGCAAGCTGAAGAATCTGGTCTTGACCACTTTGTAATTTTAGCAGGTGTTTTATCAGTCATTCTGTAAATGCCCTGGAATTGTTTGCCACAAAACTTTTTCATCTCAATGAAAATTTGTATTCTGACTTTATTAATGAAGTGGAATTTAAATTAACATGTAAACAAAACTCCAAATTTTATGGATACATTAACATTTTAATTAATAAATGTGTTGATTTTCAATTATCTAACATAATTTATCTGAAAAACTGAGCCATAACTTTAAAAGGAAACAGATTTTTAAATTGAAAAATTAAAGGTGGCATGAATAATCTGTATAAAGAACTCTGTCTATGTAAAAATTCTTTTACAGTTTCAAGGCTTTTTTCAAAATGCAGAACAATCCACACTGCCATCAGAGTCAAAATACTCAAAAATAACTCACTAATTTTCTAAAAGTCAGATTCAATGATATTGCAGTTGTCAGGCCAGGTGTTAAAATATTACTCTGTATGAGTTTAATTCTTATCCTGCCACCCCTTGTCTGAGCCATAAAAGCTGCTAAACAGTGTTCCACAGGAACAAATGATGGCTTCACATAAGATACCTTAATCAATGGAATCAATAAATATATGTGAAAAAGTAGAGAAAAGGCTGCAGGTCAAATGGATCCCAGTGGAATATGTTTAAATCTAATGAAAGTGATGCTTTCTTATCTCTGTACAATGCTGCAGTGACTGAAGAATCAAAATAAATGGCACAAAAATCTGTTGCCGTCTTTCTTTGGGATTTCTGAGGTGCAATGTTGTCTAGTAGGCTGGGCACAAAACTAATTTCCTTGAGTTCCATCTCAGGTTCAGTAGCAGCTGGACCTTTGAATCACTTAATCTCTGTATGTGCCAGTTTCCCCAGTAGGCAAACAGTTTCTTATTTTCTCACTAGAGTTCATGAGAATTAATATGAAATCATATAAAAATGACCATGAAATCACAGAAAAATAAGAGTGAAAGTGGAAGAATCCTTAACTGACCATCTAGCCTTGAAGGTAGTCTCAGCTGCAGTTACGTGATGAGGAGTGCCTATTTGTCTAAGATGTTCTTAAAAACACCTAATAATGGAGGTATTGCAATCTCCCTAGGCAACCTACTCATCAGAACAATGTATGCAGAGCTCTGGTTAGGGAAAGCAATGAAGGCTGCTTCTGGAGGCAACAGAGCTTCTTCTTAGTAGATACCATACAAAAAATTCTCACTCCCTTCCAAGCCTCTTTACTGAGGCTGGAAGAGTGTATAGGATGATGATATGTTTCAGTTGGAAATGTCAGTTTACCTGTGTGCCAGCATGTGAAACTCAGGACACCTAAGGATCAGGGGAGGAGTCAAATATCTGCTAATGCACTCGTGCTTTGATTTTCATGACAGCCTTCTGTCCTTTGTAATCCCTTTCAATAACAGGGGAGGACAGCAGCATTAAGAGCCATGAGCCATA
Organism: Phaethon lepturus; assembly: GCF_000687285.1. Classification (NCBI taxonomy): domain Eukaryota; kingdom Metazoa; phylum Chordata; class Aves; order Phaethontiformes; family Phaethontidae; genus Phaethon; species Phaethon lepturus. The sequence goes on along the minus strand of NW_010518672.1, from coordinate 8,566 downwards.
ACCCTTGCAATAGTGTCCTTTGGCAAACATTCAATGTCTGAAGAATGTATGGGTGAACTTCAGTCTGCTTCTTTAAGCTTTAAGGTTTCTTTTTTCTTAGGTACATATCCATCTATCTGTGTCTATATGTACGAATATAAATTTGTACATAGTATCTTTTTTGCACTTTCCTTTTTTGAATTTTCCAATACTCCATTAACAAAAAAAGTTGTCTTTGTTCAGAATTCACCATGACGTTTATGCGCATAGACCAGTTGGATGTCCTGTGCAGTAAAAGAATCAGTAAAGAGTTCAGCCCAAGTAGTATTGGACAAAAAGATATACTAGTCTGGTTTCATAACCAATGTGGATAAAATCTTGGATTTAAGAGGAAGACCCAATAGCATGATGAATGCCTATATACATACACAGAAAAATTATCGTATAAGGTACATTGTTATAAAAAGAATTTTTTTAAAAAAAAGAAAGCGTGAACAACAAGTGAAGACAGTGCTGCTCTGAGAAACTGGTTCTGTGTAGTATATATGGGTGTGTGCAAAAAAGAAAGGAGAAAGGAAGAAAGGAAGAAAGGAAGAAGGAAAGGCAGGAAGGCAGGAAGGCGGGAAGGAAGGAAGGGAAAGGGAGGGAAAGAAATAGAAGTCACTCAGGGCTTTTAGAATCCTGCAAGAAAAACTGGTCAAATTGCTTCTAAATGACAAGCTAACTTTTCTGGTACAGCTCTAAGATATTACTTTTGTTCAGTGTTACCAAGCACTGAAAAATAAAACTCTTCCAAGAAACTTAACACTTTCTTTGGGAAACAAAGTTTCAACTGTCATTAACAATCATGAATTGTATAAGGTGTTTGTGAATGCAATTGATATTGCACAAATTAAATTTACATGGTGAAAAACTCTCACAGAGTTATATTCAGCTTTGATTTAGACTTTGCTAAAAGTTACTTAGCAACTTTATCCTGTTGCTAGTAGCTCTTCACATATATTTTAAAAATCATGTATTCAAGACTGCTTGCTAAATCCTCATTCCACTTAACCTAGCAGATAACCATGTGATTTTGCTGTTCTCAACTCCTTATTTCTTCTTCAATTCTAATATTTGTAAAATGGAAAAAAGCCCCACCATATTCCATGGTTTTGTGAGGACCAAGCAATTGATTCTCAACAACAAAAATAGTAACTTTAGATAATGATTAGGAAAAAAAAAACCCCACAAACATCTCCCATCCTCTTCCCCCAAACCCAGAAAACACCAGAACTAAGAGTTAAAGCTTGGATGAACTGGGAAATCATCTTTATTCACAGATTTCCTCATTGAGTTTTAAATCCAGTCAGGCTTATATTAATTTTCAGCACAGTATTAGTCTTTTCATGCAGTGTCCCAGGTAAGTCTCTGGGATTTTGTGTTATGCTTTGATTCTTAGATATGAAAGACCAAGAAAACTCATCAAAACTACAAGTTCTCTTCCATTTTACATTGATATGGATTGACACAATATTTTAAAGAGTAAGTTTTATGGAATTTTTTCTTCATACCATAAATTACTTCCTGTCATAAATGTTCATCTGGTTTATTTTTTCCAGAATTTTCTATCAATACATGGCTTGATACTGACTTAAGGGACGATACCGCACTCAAAATCAGAAACCACTATTCAGGATCAGAGCAAAGATTTATAACTTAATTATTTTCTCTTTCTTATTCTTTCTTACCACAGGCAAATAGGCATTAGTTCTCATTTCATGGGATGTTCTAATACTTTCAATGGCCTTAAATATGAGCATGGATGAGCTACTACAATTTGCATTTTTTTACAGCCTTCTCTATTGTGTTATGTATAATGTCACTTTTTATTTACCTGCATTCCATTTTGATCACAGCTATAAAATGGGGTTCTTAAATGTCAGTAATAATTCATACCAAAAAGAATATGAAATGAAGGGCAAAGCTTACACAAAAGTAAATTAACTGAATTTAAATCCTATCAGGGATATGTAGAGGAAATGTTCTGCTGTGGGTATGATAGTGAGTTATCTCCCTTTTGCATTTACCCTTAAACTGCAGACTCAGACGGGATAAACTAGATTCCATAATATACTGGGACATAAAAAGATACATTCTTCAATCGAGTTTGACTACATTTATAGGAAAGGTTCCAGTATCATTGTCTACAATGTCAGAGAGAGAGTCCGCTGCAGGTACACTAAGGCGGTCAACTCTATAGCATAATTAATGTGCAGCAGGCTCTACACAAACAATTCTGGCATTCAGCAGTGCCTGCAGTTTATGAGGACTGGGAGTTGGTAAGTGGCTTACTTTGGAGGTCGGGCAGGAAGCCCTGTTTCTTCCCACTGCGCTGCTGTTTGCAGCTGCCAGTTTTGGTCATCACCGGTCAAAGTGCCTGGCCATCCCCTGGCATCTGTCTCCATGCATGTCACAGGTGTCCAGGATTGTCCCCCACTTCCAGCATCTTTCCGCCAGGCAGGATCTTCATCTTATTCTCCTTATTCTCCCCCTCCCACATTCTTTCTGAGACCACTTTTTTGGGGGGACTTTTATTTTCCATCACCTCTTCTTCCTGGGATCCCAAACCCCCAATTTTCCCAATCTGAACAGTTTATGTGCTGAAGCACAGTAATTGTTGGTACAGTCTCACATCTCTTTATTAACTGGAGAATTCAAGGCGTGCCACTTTTCTTAGTCTGGGTGTTATAAAAATTTAAAATCTACCTGTACCAGTTACAGGTAGCAAGCAGCAGACTGTTCAAAAGTTCAATTTTGGACATTCCCACTCTGCCATACCTCCCCGCTGTCATGTGCCTCATCTTAGTATTTCACAGTTTAAGCTAATGGCATACAGGTTTCTGCCAATTGCTTCTGCTGGCAACTCTTTTTACAGCAAAGTTACTGTGAGGGCAGAGAATACAATGGAAAGGCAACCTCAGCAGGTAGGAGCAGTTAACCATATTTTTTTGCTCAGAACAACACATTTCTGATGGAGCAGTAGTGGTTTTGTCCCATTGGCTTCTTCTCAGAAGTGTCCAATCTGCGACATTGGTTTTGTGTTGTAAATGAGTCTCATTCTGGAATGTGTTTAGATATATAAAGTAGTTCAATAGCAAAAACCTTGACTACACCTCACTCTAGTGATACCATAATACGCCATATTTCATACAGAAAATCAACCATCTCAGTTTATTTTTCAGCTATGATTGCACAAAAGGACATTCTAATGAGATCTTGTACAACTAAGATTTCACTGTTGCTGCAATGCACTCCGTGCTGCAAAAAAATCTACTCATTCTCTCTCAGGTATGGTGACAGTGTTTTATCACATTGAAAAATAGCAAGAGAACATTTTATAATGCCAAAGACTAAACTGTTTGGTTTTTAAGTTATTTTCTATTTATTGGCTTATTGTCTATTGGAGTGACTCACTGTCACGATTTAGCCCCAACCGGCAACTAAGCACCACGCAGCCGCTCGCTCACTCCTCCTCCCGCAGTGGGACGGGGGAGAGAATTGGGAAAAAACCTCGTGGGTTGAGATAAACAGAGTTTAATAGGACAGCAAGAGAGTAGGAAACAGCAATGATAACAACAATAATAATACCAATGAAGGAATGTACAAGAACAAGTGATGCCCAATATAGCGATTGCTCATCACCTGGTGATCGACAGCCTGTCCCTGAGCAGCAATTCCTGCCCCCCGGCCAACTCCAGTTTATGTGTTGGGCATGACGTCGTATGGTAGGGAATATCCCTGTGGCCAGCCTGGGTCAGCTGTCCCGGCTGTGTCCCCTCCCAGCTCCCCGGGCACCCCCAGCCTGCTCGCTGGCAGGCCAGCACCAGAAGCTGGACTGTCCTTGACTGCTCAGCAACAACTCAAAACATCAGCACGTGTTCAACATTTTCTCATCCCAAATCCAACACACAGCCTCACACTGGCTTCTGTGAAGAAAACCAGCTCTATCCTGGCTGAAACAAGTACACTCTCCAAGCCAGAGATCCCCTTAAAACATGTAATCACTCAGTATAACACATGCAATTTTTAAAAATTACCAGATCTTCTACTTTAAAAGGAAAAAGTACATGTGAAAGAATAGCCTTTTTTTTTTCCAGCTTGTATCTTATAGTACTATATAATATCTTAACTCTGACAAAGACTCTGCAGAAGCCCATATCCACAGGCCACACACCCATAACATATCCTGTATTACAACAGTACAAATTAACAGTAATTGTTAGCTTTCTTGTACAATTTCGTATTACAACAGTAATGTTAAGCATTGAGATCTTAAAAAATATCTCAAAAATCCATCAGCAAAAGAGGGAAAAAATCAATGATACAACTGTTATGAACTCTATACACCCAATTCTAAATAAGTGTACAAGAATATAGAGAATATATTCTTGTTTGAGTGTTTATATGTTAGTCAAAAATATGGAAAGAGAGTTGCCAGTATACGTGTAGTTTTAATACCTCCAATTTTATGGCAGACTAATTTCCTAAGTATTGATGCTTTTTCCCAGGTCTAATTTATAACTCATGCTGAGCGTCAGCCTTTGCATGTTTGCTGTTATTAACTTCATTCAGCTAGTTTAAAGCTAGCTCAGGCATTTCTACACAGGTTTCAGTCATCTTTTTGGCTTCAGTAGGCATATTTTAGGGGCCTGACATAAAATTGCAACCTTAGGCACTGTGGTTTTATTCTGCCAGTGTATCTTTCTAAAATTCATTAAAAATATATCTGTAAATTGAAAAGCAAAGCAGAGTCAAACATTTGATCATAGGGTTACTATAATCTCATGTGCTTCCCTTTCAGGGTCAAAGTACTCCATTGGCCTTATTGTGGAACATAATTATTATCATTTGCTTATAATTTGCTTTTATAATTGAGACTATTGGGGAAATAGGATTTCCTTTGAATTCTGTTTTTCACAGCTGAGCAAGGAGGATTCCCATGTGATGCCTTATTGATCTTTTGATAAGAAACAAGTCAACACATTACAGATAACGTTAATGCCCAATATAAGTTTCTGGTAGGTTGACCCTTGCTCGACTCCAGATGCCCACCAAAGCCACTCTATCACTCCCCTCCTCAGCTGGACAGGGGAGAGAAAGTATAACGAGAAGCTTTTGGGTTGAGATAAGGACAGGGAGAGATCATTCAGCAATTACCTTTATGGGGAAAACAGACTTGACTTGGGGAAATTACTTTAATTTATTATGAATCAAATCAGAGTAGAGTAATGAGAAATAAAAACTAAATCTTAAAACACCTTCCCCCACCCCTCCCTCTTTCCTGGGTTTGACTTAACTCCTGATTTTCTGTACCTCTTCCCCATGAGCAGTGCAGGGGGACTGGGAATGGGGGTTGCAGTCACTCCATCATACGTTGTCTCTGCTGCTCCTTTCTCCTCAGGGAGAGGACTCCTCACACTCTTCCCCTGCTCCAGTGTGGGGTTCCTCCCACGGGAGACAGTTCTCCACGAGCTTCTCCAGCATGAGTCCTTCCCACATGCTGCAGTTTTTTATGAACTGCTCCAGCCTGGGTCCCTTCCATGGGGTGCAGTCCTTCAGGAATAGACTGCTCCAGCGTGGGTTCCCCACAGGGTCACAAGTCCTGCCAGCAAACCTGTTCCAGCATGGCCTTCTCTTGCTCCAGGGGTCCACAGGTCCTGCAAGAAGCCTGCTCCAACACGGGTGATCCATGGTGTCACAGCCTCCTTCCTGGGGTCACATCCACCTGTCTGGCATGGGGTCCTCCACGGGCTGCAGGTGGATATCTGCTCCCCTGTGGAGGTCCATGGGCTGCAGAGGGACAGCCTGCCTCACCATGGCCTTCGTCACAGGCTGCAGGGGAATCTCTGCTCTGGTGCCTGGAGCACTCCCTCCCTCTCCTTTTTCACTGACCTTGGTGTCTGCAGAGTTTTGTTTCTCTAACATATTCTTGTTCCTCTCTTTGGCTGCAGTTGCACAGTTTTAGTTTTTTTTCTCCCCTTCTTAAATGTGGTATCACAGAGGTGCTACCACTGTTGGTAACTGGCTCAGCCTTGGCCAAGAACGGGTCCATCTTGGAGCCAGTTGTCATTGGCTTTATCGGACAGAAGGGAAGCTTCTATCATCTTCTCACAGAAGCCACCCCTGCAACCCCCTGCTACCAAAACCTTGGCATGCAAACACAATACATAGTTGAACAGAAAATTCCAGGACTCTGCATATAAGCTCACACAGGACAGATAAATATTTATAATGAATACTAACATGAATCATGCCTACTTTAATGTAATGTGAAACCAACCTGCACTCAGAAGGTATCTGATCTACTTTATGCTGATTGATTTTTTAAGTTAGCCAACTCCAGGTCATCTACTAAAAGATGACTCCTATGCAGTTGGCACACACTGTCTATTTTGTTGCCGTTATCCTTTTCTTCAACTAAGAATTTCACAGTACAATCAATAAACTGCATTTCAAACACTCTTCAGAAACATATTGCTTTAAGAAATCAGGGACAGCTTCAACAAACTATTTTTAGATTTCTCTCTAAAAATGTTATTATGTTGAAGCAATGAATTACTTGTGATTTTTTTCTCCAGATATAAGTGCTCATTTTGTTATCATGTCATTCTCTTATCACAGACCAAAATTTACAGAGGGATGTTACTGCATGTGATCCATTTTTGGTACAATGAAAATTGTAAATAGATCGCTCATATTTCTATTCTACGATATCATAGTCTTTAAATTGACTTTCTTTTCATTTCTTTCAGGTTCTTCAGTGAGTATTGGAAGAACTAGCAGTTACAACACTTGCACAGTTGACCCCACCAAAATCAAGAGCTCAGTAGTTATCAGTATGAATTTGTATGTTGGCCCGAAGTGTATAAATACATAAATCCATAATGTTAAATTGTAGGTTTATGGTACCTTTGTAAACTTATAGTAGAAAAAGTTTTGCCATATGTATAATGTGGGTTTCTAAAACAAATTAATTTCCTCTAGTTTTTCTCTACTAAATCCCCAAACATGTAACTAGATTAAAACTTCCTAAGCTAACCTCTGCACTCCTTGAATTAATGCTTTAATACAGAAACTTGGAAAGTCTCATCAGCTTTTTCTACATAATTTCATTGTTTCACAATTTATTGTTCATCTTTAAATGAACCTGTGAAAAATTAAACCCTGTGAAAGAAACATATTTACTTAAATCTGAAATATTCAGTGAAAGAAAGGAGAATTTAAGTACAATAATGAGTAATTTTTCTGCCAGTATAATCACAATTAATGACATAATCCTTCCAATTAATTTATTGTATGCTTTATTCAAAGAAAATAAGTGTCTTATAGACCAAATACTTGTCTTCATACAGAAGTAATCAAGCTAGAATTACAGTAATCATTAGAAACATGGCCCAGGTTGGGAAATTAGTCCTTTGAAGACAATATGTACAGTAGTCATTTGAACTATAACTCCCCTAAGGTACAACTATTTGGACACAGATGAATGTAGACCGAAAATTTGAAATAACTTGACTTTCGTTTGAAATAATGCTTGCATGAACTGCTGATGAAAAAAGACTTTTCTATGTTGTTTTCCTCTATCAATGATTATAGAATGGTTGCCTCTAGCTGCAAGCTAAACATTTAATGAAATACATCTAAACCAAGGCTATGCAATTTTGAAATCAATATGCCAGCTGTCTTATGCATGTATAATGTCTCCTAGTGAGTCTAAAAAAGGCAAATATTTTGTGCTTTTTATGTCCTTTTCCCCACTAATAAACTAATAATAAATAGGGTGGACTAAACTCAGAGCTGGATTAACATTTCTTAACTTTCATTTCAACAGCTTCAACAGTTTGTAATTCAGCTGTAAATTTTTTCATATGATAAAACCTGCCATATGAAATCTTAATCTAGTCATCTTTTTTTCTTTTTAAGAGAATAAGAGGCTGCTCAGTTTTAGAGTAATATCCATACATTTTTAAAAGACTATACCTAAAAGAATGAAGGCTGAAGTGGACGATTATTTTGTGAGCTACCATAAGTAAAATTCAAGACTTTAATTCATCCTGCTGTAGTTACAGCCATGATCCAGCCTGATATTGACTATATGTGGTCTGGGAGGTGGAGGGGTCTATTCCATGTGGAGATTTAAGTCATGTTTCTTGTCTGATTCAGACCTTAATTATATAAACAACATTTATTTCTATGTTAACTGTCCTGAAACATTGGATCAATTTTTAATAGCCTCTTCCACTAACAGGTTGCTCATGACTCCTCTTGTTTACTGGGACATGAATAAGAACTTTTGGACCTCCTTCACACCATATCTTAGTTGTCTTCTAAACACTTTGTACCAGCAGATTTCTCCTACCTGATTTTTTTATGGTCACCTTTCATGCCTTCAATTTCTATTCTAAAACAGTTAAAAAGGGATCAATATCTAAGGAAGGTCATGAAAGTACTTCTCTATATTTTCTCTATATTTTAAACCATCCCATGCATCTCAAAATAAATGCTGACCACCATCAACAACCCCATGCAACGCTCCAAGCTTGGG
>NW_010518671.1:0-362 GCF_000687285.1 Phaethon lepturus | reverse complement strand
CCTTCACTCGGCCAAACACAGGCTGGGGTACAGCAATGCTCATCTGGCCGTGCCTCTGATGCAATCTGCCCTTATCAGCACACTCTTAACCAACTTTCTTCCCGGCACCACTCTCCAACACTAACAAGAAATAGGCTGAGTGAAGGCGAAAGGAAAGCTGGAATACGCAAAAGAGACAGGAAGGAAGGAGGAAAGGAAGGAGGAGGAAAAATGTGTCATTTCCCAACAGGGGTTCAGGACTGGCTTAGAATCACAGAATAGTTTGCTTTGGAAGGGACTTTTCAAGCTCATCTAGTCCAACCACCCTACCATGAGGAGGGACATCTTCAAGTAGGCAAGCCTCTGAGCGAGTTGCTCAGAGA